>NC_091825.1:95447711-95680211 GCF_038994185.2 Dermacentor albipictus | reverse complement strand
ATACGGAAAATGCCGACCAACGAGAGGCTAACAGCTTCATTGTAAAATGATAGCAACATTGACAGCAATAAGCAAGACGAACAGTTCTAGCGCAATATACTTGGGACGTATTCTGCGACGATCACTTCGGCGATACTATCGCAGAAGAAGACGTCCTTTGTTTATAAGCGGCTTACTTAAATTTTCTTTAAAATGTGCGAAGAAAGAAGAGATGTCACATTAGAATTATGGTAATGTCGGGCTCATCTGCTAATGTGAGCATCCTGTGCAGGTGCAGTACGTACACTGACTGAAAGTGTACGTTCAAAATAAATACATCGTTGCAGGAACACCCCTCACAAGTGGGGAAAGGGTTGAGCCTACATGAACTCCTTCCCCGTACAAGCCTGTCTGCATTGATCGGCAATATAGGGAGCCCACGCTGAGTTCCGGAATGCCGAGTCTTAATCGTTCACATGGTCCCATTAAAGCCCAGAATAAATGAACCGGCTAATGCAATTAGCTTAATTGAGCGATCTGTGCGCAACCTTACAAACTTAGCCGCGCAAATTGAAGACCCGAAAGGGTGAAGTTCTAACCACTTAGCGGGTGGCTTCAAGGAATAGTTAATCGTGAAGGCATATTAGGTTAGACTGGTGTCACACATTTCGATTGACTGATTTATTGAACGACTACTTGATTCATTGGTTGATTGATCGATATATTGGAAGTGTCTGCAACTTGCAGAGTCTGCATTTTGCACTCCGTCATTGTCAGACGAAGCGTTAATATTGCGGCATACGAAGAAACAGGCGTAGTAAAAGGTTCATAACATCATATCATACGACTAATATCCTAACGTTGTGACTGTCTGGGGGATTACGTGGTGTTTGTGCGTGCGGCGAATATTTCTTTTCGGCGTAAAATTCCAATCAATGGCCCAACTAGAAAGGCGCTGTCGCACTAAACACAAACGTTAATGGTTGGGCTTGTTAGTATGGCACTCTGTCATGTCTCAATAGGGCCAGGGGCATTAGTTAGACGTTTACCACGAGGCAACACCCCTTCACCTCCCCCCTCCCCTCCTATTTGTCAGCGCCTATCCAGAAGTGCACGCAGAGTTGACGCCGACTGTTGACGGGTCAAAAAAGGACCCCTCGACCTGAACCGGAAAACCTGAACTAATTGATGAATCGGGCGAACGTCGAATGCTACTGTGGGAACGGCTTCGACCTCGGATTCCCAGATTCCTACACGCTTGCGCCATATGCGGGGGCGAAGGTGCGACATAGGAGGCTGAGTTCGGCGGAACGGTTTGATATCATGGGCTGGATTTTGTGACCGATTGTGATTGGCCGCAATACAGTAGTCAGATTCCCTAGTCTAGTCTTCTAGGGAAGATGACTGTATTAAAAGCGGATACTTTTGGCGTAGTAGAGAGTGTTGCGACGTGTCGTGATGGTGAACTCAGTCGTTTAGTATGCTCCTACATGAAGTGGGCTTCCGTATCTGGAGCCAGTGTCAATAATGTAAAATAAATCCTTTTTCCTACATTCCTGCTAGCGGACGTACTCATCAATGGGTCGGGTGGATTCCTGGCCCTAGCACCACCTCGAGCCACAACAAACACTAATAGCAAAAGAGCAAAAACAACATAAACACGGAGACACAGAGGAGCACTGCGAGGTTTACTTGCGTCTCTGTGTCTGTGTGGTTTTCACGCTCTTGGTTTTAGTAAACCGAATAAACGAAAGCACTGATTACTCGATCGTATGACGTCGCAGATATTCTGTTTTCAGCATTGTATGCTTGGAAAAAAAAATACGGGTTGCAAGATATTGCCTGAACGCGCACATTACAATCATGGTTACTTCAGTGAAGTTCGCGCTATTGGGGGTAGTGCCATCACTGGATAGACTGACGCTGTAGCCGACGTGACATGGTATGAGTGATTACGTGGGCACAGCTGCCACGTCGTCGGCGTCGAAAGTAGGGGAGCGTGGCGGGCTGACAGCGAAAGCTTTAGCAACGTCAGGGAAGCCTTAGCCATGCTTTGATTCGTAGCTCATCGGCGATACTTCACGACACAAGTAGAGCTCAGCAAAAAAAAAAAAAGAGCGAATGTGATTGAATTGTTACTAAGGGCTATCACGTCTCCACGTGGGCGACGATACCTCTAGCGGCAGAGCGAAAGTACTTTCGAACAGCTCCGGAAGCCTTCACACAACGATGTTTGCTTTCGTCCTAACAAATGCTTATACGGTGCAAATACGTGCGCTACGTACATAGTGCGCTCATGATTAAATATATATTTTTTTGTAGGAAATGGGAAAAGAGCGGACAGAAAAGCCTCGTCCTGTTCTTCCTTTATTGTAGCGCTTTCTTCATTGTTTATCGGACATGAAGCTGTATACAAAATTATTGTTAAGGCGCGTTTGCAAGATATCGTGTCTTATTTATTTATTTATTTACTTATTGTAATTCAAAAATTCTTTTTTTTTTATAAAAAGACTTTCTCGAAGGCGAAATTCGGTCTTTTCAGATGGGTGTTTTGGAGAGGTGAACAATACTTGAACGGCAAATCGCAATGTACAGGTAGCTAAATTTAAAATATTCGCCAGTTAACTTCTTATTTGTTCCCTTTATGTTACATGTTGAGGCGGAATCGCGAAATCGAGCACTTGTATAGTTATTCCCGTTTAGCGAAAACTCTAACACCAGCACCAACTTTGGCATCCGGGTCTCCAAAATGTGGTACGATGTATATGGCGTTTCTATTAATAGTTCCACGAGAGCCACCCACTGAGAGCTTGGAACGTTAAAAACTGCAACGCCTACGCATTTTTAGCATATTTTGTAGATGAATGTCTCAAAAGAAGATGCTATAGTATCAAGGTTTCTTCTAGGCAGGTATGCCTTCACGTCAGTATCGCAATTGCAACAAGTGTCTATGCAAAAAGACAATTTCTCGCTGCGTATTTTAAGTTAGCTGCATGGCCATTCCAGTTTGTTTAGCAAGAAAAGAACGCCTCTTCCCATAATCCACCTGTTGCGTTATCTTTCACAGATGACCTTGAAACAATCTGTTACAACTAAAAAAAAGCGTAAATTGTAAACCGTTCTGTGTTTGCAGCTTGTCCAGGACCGACCATTTATTAGCTACCAACTTCCCTCGCTTTGAGGACACTTACCAAAATGTCTAGGAGGGTGCCCGTGCGGTGCTTATTGATTGGAGCGCCGGCGGCCAAATTATGAGCGCACCGTGTTATCCCTCATACCACGTCAGCAGCGCGCTTCCGGAAGATGGCGTCACCGCATGTGCCTCGCGCGCAATACGCAGTCGTCACAAAATACTTTTGGCCTGGCACCTTGCTGCTTCTTTCCTCTTTACTTCCCTCATTCCTATCTCCAACTTCTTTTGCTATCTCCTCCTTCCTAAAATTTAGGCAGAAGTTGTGCGCCTCCCGGTGGCAGTTGCAAGCGTGCTCCCTCCCTGTTTCTTTCTATTGTATGTTCTTTAATATTGAATACTACTACTACTACTACTACCACTACTACTACTACTACTACTACTACTACTACTACTACTACTAGTAGTAGTAGTAGTAGTAGTAGTAGTAGTAGTAGTAGTGGTAGTAGTAGTAGTAGTAGTAGTAGTAGTAGTAGTAATAAATGTATGCATACACGTGCACTTCCCCCATCCTACCACCTTCGCCGCGTCTTTCTCACGTCCACTGTTGCGAGTGTACGAAAACTCTGACAATACTTCGTCACTTTGTATTTAAGGTGTTCTATTGGAGGCTTGGTAAATGATAGAACGTGAGTGAAGCGTTAAGATACAGAAGAGGTTTCGAGAAAGCTGACGACGAATAAGGAATGGCACCTCGGACAAGTTATACGGACAGGAACGTATCTTTTGTGCCTCAGCCCTGCCCAGTCGCTGTTGTCTCGCAAGCATACACAGGAGGTAGTATTGGCTAGCTTACGATTTAAGAATTCAGACGAGTCCCCCACTGGATTTCCTTTTAGTTTTATTTTCTCTCATGATATTACTTGGATTATTCTGAATACCGGCTCTTGCAGCAACAGTGGTCCGAGTCCCCTAGCTTTGGAAGCTACTTACCTTCGGTCTCAATGACGCAAGAAGAAACATGAAGTGGGCGGGTCACTCGAGCCTCGGTAGAAAGCGTTTTTGTCCCACAAAGGAAAAAGAACGGATATCCAAGATAGGAGTTCGGTGTGGCGTGACACACTAGCTATTTGCTCGCCGTTAGAACAACCGACGAGGCTTACGGCTAGCTATAGTACGAACTCAGGGCAAGGACTGCATTAATGAGGACGGTGAAACGAAGCAGAGCGCCCGAAAGACGCACCTTTATTTACATATGATTTCGTACGCATTTTAACCTTGCGTAATGCTCTTGCAAAGGTTGCTGTGCTTGCGGAGCTCGTACGGATCAGTAAGAGTAGTATGGGAGCACTTTGAATATAAGAAACCGCACGAGCGAATACTTTATGCGTTGGAACTCCTCCTGCGGCTAGGATCCTCCATACCTCATTTGTCTAATAATGTCGCGCTCAAGGCAAAATAGTTTGCATTAATCACAACACAAATGCAAAGAACGCATATTCGGGCTCATGGTTTCTTGACGAAAAGCTGGAGGAGACGGAGCGTACATACGTCTTTCGAAATACAGTTCGTCTTTCGAAGTTTGAGAAAGGGTGGCAGCGCACTTCTGTATGCACCGCTGCCGAGTGCCCTATTTCGAAATGTGCGACAGTGAACAAGTTGCATCGCGATGTATTCGTTAAGCAATGCTGGAGTGATCTTCGGCTACAAGCTGCCCGGCTACATGTCAACGCAGTAGCTGCCTGTCGTCTCAACCAGAACGAATTCCAATCTCAAATCATCCGCAGTGATTCCAGATAAAAGGTGCACTTTCGCAGCTACAGAGCAACGCTGCCATCTGTCACTTCAATGGTGAAATACGCTGTGCATCAGGTTTTACCACAAGTGACATCGTCATTTCTTGCACTTTCAGTGGATTGCACAACTGTGCCTTCAACTGAAACAATTGCTCCCTTTATTCTGTGCCACTGCAGCTGAGGAGCAGTTACAACCCACTCCGGACAAAATAGCATGCAGTCATGATACAGTCAGCGTACAGACATGATTCTCAAAGACAAGTTGTGCCCAAACTGCAATGCGGAGGGCGCGCATTTCTTAATACACTGCAATATACTTTTCTTAGAAGTGCCGAGATAGATGGAGGGTGAACAGAATTCCACAAGCTGAATTGCTTCCGACGCTCATTCCTACGGCACCAATGTAAGTAGAGTGGTCATGGTTGCCAGTGTTGAATATGGCGAACCTAACGCCGAAAGAGACACCGCGCGCTGAGATATACGTGGAACGGGTCCTGAGATAACGCGATAAGCAATGGGACGTAGAAATAATGATGCTACGATGGGGTTGAGGCCCACCACTTGCAGACGTTTTCCGTTTGGAGGGTAGACATAAACGGTATGCAGCACGGAATTAAACTGCCTGGATTCTTTCAACGGTTCTGCTGTAGCCAACGACGACGTTGAGAGCGCTGTAGGAATGCACAGAGTTCCTGTTGTCGCCAACAAGTACACCAGTATTCATTACAGATGTCATTCGCTCATTTACGATTTCGATACCTGGTTTACAGACTAGCCTTAATGGTGTCACTTCACTTTCCGCAAGACAAAAGCGCGCATTATAAAACAGACGAATATGACAGTTTGGGCATGTTGCCAGCGTTTCATTGTGATGTCATTCTCGATGTTACAGTGCGTAAAAATAAGGGACAGGTAGAGATCTCTCCCTCTGCCAATCCCTTGTTTTCTGTACTGATTCACGCTCTGTGATCTTCGTCGCTACTATGAGGAGTGCGAGATGCATGCCTGCAATGTCCTCGCCTTCGTGTAGCATCTCATGCACTGTACGTGCCACAAGCAATCTTGTGCCCATTAGTCTTATTTTCGCTGCTGTAATTTTTCTCCATCTCGCTATTTGTCCTGAACTGCCGGGGTCGTGGAGTGGCGGCCGTATATTTTACTGCTGAGAACGAGGTCGTGGGTTCGAGTCGCAGCCGTGGCAAACTGCCTTCAGAGTCGCGCACCCAGCTTTGCGCGCAACGCTCAAGAACTGCGCTACTATAGTTGAAGTAATCCGGAACCCTCCACACCGACACATCTCACACGCCCTGCGAGTTCCCTTTGAGCATTAGTACGCAATCCAGTCCTCTACGCAATGCAGTCATCACTGTCAACAATAGCAACAACTATTTACGAGGGAATTTCAGCGCTCTTCTGTATAAGCGCATTATTTGTTCGATTGGACATCTGTTTCCTTTTTCATTTCTCGTTGTACCCGTGTGGTGGGTTGTGATAAAGTGAGCCTCGCAAACTATTTTCGCTTCCTATGCTGAGCTCGCAAAAGGAAGTCCGTCATAAAAACTCTTTTTCTATAAATAATAGGTTCTGTCCAGCATCTCATCGTTTCCTATGTCTCCACGCAGCATTGTTTACAATTCAAGCTTGCGGCAGGCTGCTATAGACAGTTGCAGAAACACGGCTCCGTATTTCATGAAAATGTCTCTATCGCTTTTGTCCTGCCTGCAGCACGCTTTAAGAAATTTAAATATAACATACCGACTCGCCCAAAATGTACAGCCGGCTAAACTAAATTGTTTACACTACGAAATACAGTTTACCAGTCAGGAGCATATTTTTCCCTGACTCCGTTTCTTTCTTTCTTTCTGTTTTTGTGTGTTTTATTTTCATCACAATCGATAAACTTCCGCCTTGTAGACTCAGGCTGAAATGTCCGTTATTTCTTACGAATACAAAATGTTTTCTTTCTTCTTTCTTTCCCCAAATCTGTTTGCTTCGTCACGTTTCAGCGCCGGAAGGAGCTTGGAACGGGCTCTTGCTGACCCAATGGCTTAGAGTGGACCCTCGGAATTGTGTCTCTGTGCTTGTCCAACAACCTCTTTTTCCCCCAGCCACATTGTGCCTTTCTTAACTCGATAAACAGCAAACAGGAACTGCACCATTTGGCGGCGGACGAAGGCACGCGGACGTAAACCTCTTATCGGAAATCAATCTTCGCGTTGACCACTCGCGCAAATAAAACGAAGACAACGAATCAGAAGTAAATAAGAAATTGAGCGGCTCAGTGTAGGTCTCGACTTGATTGAAGAGAGCTCGCGAATCAAAAGAACAGAGAAAATTCAGCTGCTCAGTGTAAGTAAGTTTCGGCTTGATTGAGTCCGATTCGATCGCACGAGTACTCGAAGGGAGTGCGTTAACGTCTGTGCACTTGGTGGATTCGCCTCTACAAACTTTCAGTATCCAAAGACATGCCGCAGCATTACGGGGTTCCCGAAGCATTGGCAACTGTACGTACAAAGTTCGTACGTTCTTATCCACAGGAAACACCCATATGTAGCGGCGTTCATTTGACCTCTGCGGTCCTGTTATCACCGGTATAGGTGCAAGGAAAGTTGGATTACCTAAGGGTTTTCGTTTTTTTTTCTCCAGGGCCCATTGAAAATTGTACCTCAAATATTTAACATGCAATTTTTTGCGCCTTAAAGGTGAAATTTCAATTGTATCTATCCTAAATCCAACTTGTCGCGATTTTCCCTAAGGTTACAAACGGTAACCTGCTCATTACCTCTTCTTTCTCCTATTATTTTCTTTACCCCTTTCCCCAGCACAGGGTAGCCAGCCGGTACTTACACTGGCTAACCTCCCTGTATTTCCTCCCCTTTGTCTTCTCCTACTCAATACCTTACTCAGTTAGAAATGGTTAAGTCCCTTGTATGGCATTACGTTTAGGGCAAAGTGAGCCATATGCGAATTGTTGAATGTTTGCAATGAAGTGCTACTTATTCGAGAACACTACATAAAGACGTCGATGCCTCACAACTACCCGCCGTAGCGTTTACCTATTGATCTGCAAAGGTAGACTGCAGTCAAGCATTGTTCATAACGTTATTGATGTCATACAGCGAAACCAGTCGCATGCGAGCGCACGTATGATGTTGCCGCTTCGTGAGTAACGTTTCTACGCTTGTACGTAAACCCTTGAGAAACTGCTAAAGAGGGCGCAACGAGAGCTGAAGCTGAAAACGGCGAGCGTAGCCTTTAGAAAGCTCTGCAATATATTGAGCATCTGTTCCGCGCATCGAATAGTCAATCGCTCCTAGATCGTCTGATTCACCGCCCGTTTTCCCACATGGGAAAAATATGGCGGCGTTATTTATGAACATTGCTGCCATTTCAGAACATGCTGCTTCAGTTACGCATCCACCTTTGAAGTATAGCACCAAGGAGAAATTAAGTGAAGCAATAAATAAATGCACATGTATACAAAAATTATACAGAGGAGCAGAACTGAGTGTTCGGATGGTTTTCGTTTGTTACAAACTCATCAATGAGAGCAACCGAAATTGTTTTTGTTTAAGCCAACGTTTGGAAGGTGCACATCGACTTCTTTCTCAAAAGTTCACGACGAATCGAAGGATCACTGCTTAGCGCGAACATTGCATATCTCGCTGATGTTGTTGACGGGTCTCTACGAGAACGGAGAGGAGACGAAGAGGCGCAAATGCTGGCGACGCGAGTGGAGCTACTACGAAGAGTACCACCACCACTACCACCACCACCCCCACCATCCTCATCATCATCATCATCATCGTCACCGTCGTCATCATCCTCCTCCTCATCATCACCATCACCACGACCACCACCACCACAATAATAATAATAATAATAATAATAATAATAATAATAATAATAATAATAATAATAATAATAATAATAATAATAATAATAATAATAATAATAATAATAATAATAATAATAATAATAATAATAATAATAATAATAACAATAATAATAATAATAATCATTGTCGTCGTCACCGTCGCCCTCCTCCTTCTCCTCCTCCTCCTCCTCCTCATCACCATCATCCCAGCACTCATTTCATTTCATTTCATTTATTTACTCTCAGGGCCGTTCGGCCTTACAGAGAGGAGTGGGTATACAAGAATACAAGAATGCAACTGGGTATACAAGAATACATCGCATCATCATCTTCCTCGGCCGCCTTTTATATATGGTGTGCTTCGGCGTGTGTGTCTCGAGCCTCGTGCTACGAGCTGCGAGATTAGACGGAAATAGAAGAATAATAAAAAAAAATGAGCTTCTTCGGCTCCTGCCATCGGTCCGAACGGTTATCAGGTCTTTCGCTCGCTGACTCGCACATCGTTGTAGTGGACCTAACCTCAGTCCCTATACACCATAATCAGCTTATCTAGTGCGCACTGCAGAGTTAATCATTCTCTCAGGAACCTTCGATGACCCTTTGAATATCTAGTTATCGAAAAAGTCTACAGGGTTATATAGATAGAGTACTGCGTTCGGAGCGGCATAGCAATGCCGCTAATGCTTCAACTTAAGGGCACACACGCGCCTTCACTCAAATTAAGCGCTGCCTAACAGTAATGATCACACCATAAAAAGTGAGTAAAGAACGCAGAAAGGTTTACTTTTGTCCACTAAGTACGAATCCATGATGCAGTGATGGCAACGTGACAAAATAAAACAAAGAAAGAAGACGTTGCAACACCACAAACAATTTGTGGTGCCATCCTTGCCTGTCGCGCTGCACTCATTTCCTAATAGTGGGGAAGGCGTTGAATCAAAGCCTATCGAATTTTTCGACTGTGCGAGAATAAACGCAGTTCTATGTCTCGATTCGTCATGCTCCGGTTGTTGCATTCACTTCTGCAATCGTTCCCTAACCGGGAGATTTAAAGCGGCTCGTCGCCAGCGTGGAACGCTGTGTAGGCCTCCCACGCTGGCGTCTTAGTGTCTCGAATTTAAGAATGTCAGCCGCGTCTGAGGAGAATGCGTAATGTGCATTCATTATTCGACGCACGCGGCGTACGTACGCGCGCCGAGCGGTGCTTTCTCTCTTTTCAAACACCGTTCGTATGCGCCCTTTGCAGATCTAAAACACGGGGGCAAGAGCTTGCGAACTCTGACTTCCGTGCTGTATAACCGCAATCCTGAGGACTGTCTTTCTTCGCACTGTCACATTATTCTGTATTGCGCTTGAGTACAAACTTGATGACGTCATGCGCACGTGCGCAATTTCTGAAGGTTCTTTAATTTGAACTCCAGAAGCATAGAAAAAATGGCTGTGGCTTAGCTAAGGTTAAGCCCAGGATGCGAAGCATACTAGCCTTTATTTTAACGCGACAGCGTTAACGAGCTCGTGTCACAGAAAAGCCGGTGTCGTCGGCGTCGGCTCAGGCGTGCGGCGCTTGCTCAGGCGCACATTTCTTTGTCGCGCCGAACGGTGCGTTGCTCGACGCTCACCGCGTCCGATGCGGGGCGCGTAATCGCTGCGCCGTAGCAAACCACCTAGAAACAGTCTCTGTAGCACGCCGCAACCTTCGCTTCTCATTCCAACGAGCAGCTCCGTCTCCAGGAGGCATCGCACCTCGTGAGTGTCTAGCAGGGGCAAGCGCAGCTGCTTATATACCGCCGCGACGCCGCGAGCGACGGCGCGAGTTGGAGCCCCGTTTCTCCTCTGTCGTGACGTCACGGTGTCACGTGGTATTGGAGGCAACACCGCCGCGCCTGAGGAGCTGGGTTGAGCTCTAGTAATATGCTTCGCATAAAAAATGTTACAGTGACGTTTCCGTTCATGAACGCGTGTGAGGCGCAAGCGTATGGATGCTATAGCACGCACCACGCTATATCGGCCCTCGGTGCGCCTAGACGCCTACACTGTCCGCATCGTATTCAAGACAGGGCTCGCGCGGCCGCCCCATACGCAGCAGCGGCCGGAGTAGAAGGTCCCCTTGTAAATATTCGCTTACCATCTAAATTATCTAGCATGCTGTCAGCGTGCACAGGCAAACGTGAACACTTCACATTCGATGATTGCGGACACTCGCTGTCAAAATGCTGGCGTGAGGAATTGCGGCAGCAGCAGCGAGCGAAGGGATCTTTGTGCTGTCTATCGCTTGAACGCAAACTGTGCCTCCAAAGCAGATCGCTTTAAAGATAAAGCCCACGTGACCCCGCGATACCGCGCCGTGGGACTGCTTATGGTGGTACCGCTGGCAGGGTAGTACCGTTCAATACCGCATGGTGGCACGGTCGATTTAGGCGACACTGGCCTCCTTGAAGTCCTTGGGTTCAACGAGAGCAGTAGAAAAGTAAACATGTCCACAATAGGGATTAGTAAGAGGCGATTGGAGGATTGGTGGACGAAAGGTAGGGAAACGAGAAAAAACGGAGACGTACAAAAGCACAGTTCGCAATACGGGATCAGGAAATTTGGTTGTGGGAGTTCATAGTGTCTTTTTTGTTTTATTGTTTAATCTAGGTAGGACATTAGGCCGTATAATAGCAAGAGCTTGGTGGTGCAACCCACCGCCCCGTTCCAAAGGGGACGCTCATAACATCCAACCATCCATCGTTATGGCATTCGCCTCTTGTGACAGGTAGCGCTTCGAGATGCGTCTGCGATCAGCGGCGGTGGCAGGCGCTGCGCGGCGTCCCGAACGCGTTGCTTGAGGAAGTGGCGCTCGAAGCCGAATTTCAGGCACATGCCAGCTGCCAGACTTTGTGTTGAGAGTGTTAGTTTAAAGAGTATGAAAGATGCTTCACAGTTCTTATCCTCTGATTTCTGCATTGTGGTGGCCCATATAGTGCTAATTAAATGGGCAGACGAAATTTGCACACAAACCAGAGCCAGCGCGGAGGCCTAGGAGTCCTCCTGTTTCGCTTGCTTCGCAGCTTCAGACAAACACGACCGATTTCACTAGCTGGCCAGTTGCGCTTGCGCGTAAAAAATCGGCGAGTTTTCAGCCTGTGGTTCCGATGTCCCTGGTTCTGGAAGCCTCACTGATCCCTTCTCGGGTGATTCTTGCGGTAGAACGGAAGGCTAACGGCACTGTGCGAACACAGACATAATCTGCTGAACTACAAATTCAATCAGAACGTCCTAATGAAGAATTAGAACAAGACAGTCATCCTCGTTTATAAAAATTCTTGCAACGCCACAATCATCGACTCAGTTTCCTATATTATCAAGCAGAACAGAAGCAAAAAGGGTACCTATGCAAGAGGTGTTCCCCTTTACTTTATATGATTGTGGCGCCTTTCCAAGAAGCAAACTTGTGGTTAATATGAAAGCACGCAATTCAGAGAGAGAGAGAGAGAGAGAGAGAGAGAGAGAGAGAGAGAGAGAACAAATGTAGCTTAGTAAGTTATCAACTGCCTCAAATTAGACGCTCACCGACTTCCAAGGAAGCACTCGCAGTTGTGAGACATTCATACTGAATGTGTTATGTGTTTGTTAGCTGTCGTATATACTGTGTGTATAATTTAATTTATCATCATATTCACCTGGAGTAGCACGCTACGCGTAACACGAGGCAAACTTCTCCAGCTCTCATTAAAGAGATTCTCTCCCTCCGCCTCTCACACAGTTTTCCTTGGACCTGACACCTTTCGTTTAAAGAGCCTTCGTATCCTTTCTTTATTTATTGTAAGTCCTCAATCAGTTCTCGTTTGTCGAGTGCCTACATTTACGGTGTATATACACGAGCTATACAAGAATGGCCTAATTGCTGAATATACAAAGGCGTCCCAGCTATCTATATAGCTAGCCTAGATTCACAATATAAGGACGCCTCTAAAAGCATATTGTTGGCCACCTTGCAGAACAAAGAACAAAACAAAGTGTTCTACATTCACTTTCGGTGCATAATTAATCAAGAATATTTATTCAACTCCGCAAACCTTAGTTGCAGGGAAAAAATTGAATGCGGAAGTGCTAGCGCACTCCAGAACAACTCCAATTAGGCAGTATTTCAATCCGTACCTTTCAAGCAATCTTTTTTACCCGTCCTGAAGAAAGGCGGAATACGAGAGAAACCCACGTGACTGCCCACTTGTGCGCCGCCGTCGTAGTGCTCTCAGTCGCACCGCACGTGAACGGACAGCGCTATTAAGTTATGGCGTTGCTACTTGGAGACTTGCAGGGCAGTGACTGCTTCAGGTTCTTTATTCTGTACGTTGATGTCACGAACGACCGCGTCTGTTGATTTTGTCAGTGCGACCGAGAACGATCGCTGTCGGGAATGCCGAATCCAACGCCAGCGCCACAAGCCTGTCACTTTCTTAGCCCCAGTGCGTCAGGTTAAAAGTACTCTTCGTCCCTGTGTGACACGCTCCACAGTATATACTACTAGTGCGGCTGGAAAACGCGTTGTTTTTCCTTATTGTACACTGTGCACGCTTTATTTATGAGATTGAAAAAAAAAAATGCTTACGCAATAGCTCGGAAGTCCAAGATGCTGCTGAGTCGGATTTTTCTTACAAAGCTCTTAAATCCTTGTGGATATTTTGCAATAAACCTGAGGATTGCGAAATGAAATAAGTGATGTAGACTTGTTATTCAGCTGAACAGATTAAAAAAAAAATGCGTGGTTTGCTTCATATACAGTCACGAACGGCGTATAAATTATTAGCGTTTTTCTATACCACACTGCAGCAGTTCTAAACGTTAGGTGAAATCAACTGGAACACCCTGTAAACGTAGTGTATACACACACATATATATATATATATATATATATATATATATATATATATATATATATATATATATATATATATATATATATATATATATATATATATATATATATATATATATATATATATATATATATATATATATATATATATATATATATATATATATCGACAGCTGGAGACACCCTGGATACGATGTGTATACGAAGTACTCAAAGGAGCGTTAATTACCCAATGACCAACTCCGTGTTCTCCTGCGCGGCGCAGTTATAGGCGTATCTACAACGACGCATGCACCAAGAGCTTTCGCTGACTTCACAGCCAATCCTAGCCCATAACTAAAGAATATTGCTTTCCCTCCCCACTTTCCATCTTTCTTCCCCTTTTACCCTTCCCACCAGTGTAGGGTAGCAAACAAAACCTTCTCTTCCGGTTAACCACCCTGTACTACCCCCATCTCATTTCTCTCTGTATCTTTACTAAGAAATTGCTATTGCTTGCTTACCATCGTGGACTCGCATCGAACAAGTAGACAGCAGCTTTCCATTTTTTTTCGTTGCTTCATGTAAAAAAAAAGAAGAAGGAAAAGAAGAACTGCAGAGACGAATGATAAACCACATAACGGTCAGTTCCCTTTTTGACAAGATTCTATGCAACATCAAGAAGGTACGCTTTGCTTTCGTTGTCTTGAAGAAGCTTTTGCACGCTTTTAGGACAAACAGAAAACGACTTCTCTCTCGAAAAATGACAGCCCGCCCTTGTATTTTACCATTTTACCATGCGTTATGAGGACGGTAGACAGTCCAGCAGCGCAACATCGTGCACGCTTCTCTTGTGCGGCTTGCGCTAGTTGTCGTCATTGTTCGCTGGTCTTTACTCCTAAATTTCAATCGTCACTTCAGACCTTCGCACAAAGAAAGGAGCTCCAGGTTTTGATCGATACAAACCACTCCCTTTGGCACAGTACATCTTTCTCTATCTCTCTCTTTCTGCACATTTCGGAAGTAGAACGCCTCCACATCCGCATCCTTTCACCGAAAAAAAAGAGAGAAACAACGGAAGGGACAAAGACTCGCACGTCGTTTTAACGCACTGCGCTGGTTATCAATGGGCGCCGATAACACGCGGCCTTTTCGTTTCCCTTCTATAGTCTCCGCCCAAGCTGTGTCCATCTTCTTTATGTCGGAGAACTAACCTAATACAAAGAGGCAGTCATAAAATCTTGGCTCGGAGCTTCCGCTGGGAAGCCTTCCATTTCCTTTCGAGCGCGACGCCTGCAACGCAGCCCGCTAGAAGCGAAATACCAGGTATAGCATCGGGCTCGACAGCTCGCCAGCGCGTCTTCAACAAAGTCACAGACGAAGGCAGGGTTAAACCTCAGTCAGCCAGACATAACGCCGCAGCGGTTCAAATTCCTCTTATCCCCCCCCTTTTTTTTCACGCTGTCCACAATTCGGCTTTCCTTCGATCCCTTCCCGCGCCCCAGGGTGTTTTCGCGTCGTCTCAGGGCGTTTTCTCCCATCAGACGTCAAATATAAGAAGCAAAGTGAATGAACCAACCAAGGCACTTCATGGATCGAGAGACGACCAAGCAGAAAAGAAGGACATCACAATCTTCTTTGCGGCGGGCGATAATCTCGAAGAGGCAGTGACAGCTCTCTCTCTCTCTCTCTCTCTCTCTCTCATATACGGTGCCATCCAGGCAACACCGATACGACTCATTCAGAACCGATCACTCCGCTTGTTCCCACATAGAAGCGCTAGCCTTTTCCTTCCGTGACTACTCGTCGCGCCTGATGATCCCGAAAGAGGAGGCTTCGAGCATCGGGAACGAATGACACCGGGTCTTATTGCGACGGTGATATAATTCGAGCCGTTTCTACCACTCGCGACCCCCACATTTCCCACCTCACGTTCTCGTTCGCCCCCCGCGACGTACTTGCCTTGACGACGCGAGGTTGATCGTACTTTTCTCCTCTCTGCGTTCATTTCTTCATGTCAGCTTCGACCGTCTGACTGTTCTCTTTGTCGATTACAACGCTTTGCCGAGGTGCTGTCCGTTAACGCTCGTCTTTTCAATCTGACGCCTTGCGTACTTTGCATCGCATCCTGCCTTCTTTGAGGGCATCTAGATTACGATGTCATCAAAAAAGAAAAAAATATATATACGCGAATATATGCGTTTCGCGCGCTGAATAGGCTAGTCACTAGAACAAGAATAAATTATGTACGACAATGCATTAAGTACCAAGTACCCACGCTCCTGAATCGGACTAAAAATAGAATAGTATCACTGACAGTGTTCTCAAAGAAGTATGCAAAGAAGCTCTGATTCAGAATAACATTGCATTTCTATAGTTTATGCGATGTTTGTCATTTGAAAAAATTTTACCTTTTTGCAATTTGCGCATTTTTCGTGCTTTGTGAACTTGCGATGCAGTGTATATTCCTCTCCTGTTCCAAATTGTTCTTTCAACTTGTTTTTTTTAAAGGTAATTTCTAGATGTCACCTCATGGTTCTTGTGTATGCCCTATCGTTAATACAGTGTTTGTCTGGAGTTTTCTGTTTTGTAGCCCCAAGCTCCACTCTGCCAAACTGTATTTGGAACAATGAACTTTCTTCGGGCTTTGCTGTTACTTTTGCTCAATTTTCTAGTCTCACAAATGAGCAAGCAGTTGCACAAACAAGTCAACTATTGCAATTTGTTTAAGCATTTTGTCTGCTTTTATGCTCAATCTCGCGTTCTAACTATACCACCTAACATACAGGAGTCTGTGATGTAACCCACATGATTAAAGATACACTTCTCAGTTAACGACCTTGCTGTGCCGCTTGTGGCTGGGAGTGGCATTGACGAACACGTACGCCTATCGCATGAGAGTGACCGAGAGCCCGGTGTGCGACTCCTGTGGATGCGAGGAAACCATCGAGCACCTATTGTGTACGTGCCCTCGCTACGACGTACAGCGCCTCTCTCTGCGGCCAACTTTCAACCGACTGGACTCAAGACCGTTCTCCGAGTCGAAGATACTCGGACCGTGGCCACACCCGTCACTGGCACGAAAAGTGATTCGTGTACTAGTACACTACTTGAAGTGCACCTGCTTAAGAGACCGTTTATAGTGTCCCTTGTAAAGAACGGCGGGTTGCACAACAAGATTGTCACCTTGCCACCCGATTACGACAAGGGGTGCAAGACGCGCACCTCCCGCTCTCCACCTCTCCGTGCTGCAGCTGCGAGGCGTTCAAAGAAGCGACCTTTGCGCTGGAACCCGCCGCCTTCCTCCAGCCCCTTCGACATGGTGACGGGACGAATTCGGTGTGTGGACAATGATTCTAGAGTTCCCCAATGCGGAGCTGATTTGACACGCCTGAAGAAGCTACCGCGGGAACGTCTTATTTTTGTGCTTCTCACGGTTTGGAGTGGCTCGGAACAATGAGCGACGCGCAATCGACAACGTCGATTTTCCGGAACGGCACCACCTTCAACGCCGTCGCTTGGGCTTCGGAATGTGTGTGCCTTTGTGTCTGTAAACTGGTCTTCAGAGCAGCTGCGAGTTGGTGGTGTGTAAACGAACAGCCGCCGCGTCGTAGGACCAGCGGATCGAGTGTATAAAAACTGTGGTTGTGCGATTGTTGGACGCACTTCTCTTGAGCAGTCATGTTAGACTGGTTCACTTCTTTCATGCAGTCCTGTTGGACTAATACTCTTTTTCTCAAGCAGTCATGTTAGACTGAGTTAATTTCTGTAAATAAACCCCTTTTCCCTCGTTCTCGATGAGAAGCAGTTCTTCACTTCATCAACGATCTCAGCGTAAATAAGTTGGGCGACGGCATGGGCCAGCTACCTTCGAATTCATGTCGTACTCCAATCTTGGCAAAGGACCACGGACGAAAGGATTGAGCCCCCAATCCTGACAACTGGCTGACAGCGGTGAGATGGACTTTGCGACATGGTGCTGTATCTGTGGTGAGTGCTTGGTTTTTGCTTTGACTCTCTAGGCTTCATTTTGTGGTTGTTCTGTTTAGAACAGTAGGGAAGCTAGATTGTTGTGTGTTAGCTAGGTTGTGTTTTCCTAGCTAGATTTAGAGAGCAGAATCAAGGCAGTAAAGCAGCAGTCATGGAGTTAAGGACATTGCTGAGAGACGAGTTGTTGATTGTTGGTGAGGAACTGGGCCTAAATGTACGCAAGGAAATGCTCAAATCGGAATTATTGGAGCTAATTTCCAATCAGGCCAGTGAGCAAGATATTGAAATGGGATTGGAACTTCTCAAAAAGAGAGAGAAACGGGAAAAAGAAAGAGAAGAACGGGACAGAGAAAAACGAGAGAGAGAGGAACGGGATAGAGAGAGAGAGGAACGCGATAAAGATCGCGAGATAACAAAAATGCAACTTGAACTTGAAAACAGACGTTTGGAGTTGTCTCAAGGAAGTGAAGGAGCTCTGGGTCGATCAAGTGAGGCAGAATCGTACCGCATGGACAGGCTATTAAAGCCATATGAGGTCGGGACCGACATAGGCTTGTTCCTAAGCAATTTTGAAAGGACTTGCGAAAAGATGAACTTCGGTCCGAGTACATGGCCACAGCGGTTGCTGTCTATGTTGCCGTGTGAGGCGGCGGAAGTAATCGCCAGATTGAGTGTGCAGGATGCATATGATTATGCGAAAGTTAAGGCTAGTCTCCTGAAGAAATACCGCCTTTCAGCCGAAGCTTTTCGGCAAAGGTTTAGGAGCACAGGCAAGAAAGATAGCGAGGGCTATCCGGAGTTTGCATATAGCTTAAAGGCCAACCTAGTCGAGTGGCTTAAAAGCGCGGAAGCGTACGACAGCAGAGACATGATCATTGAATGCATGTGTCTAGAGCAGTTTTACAAAACCATTCCCCAAGCTGTGAAACTGTGGGTGCAAGATAGAGGTAATGTAAACACTGTGGAAAGGGCGGCTGAATTAGCCGAAGAGTACGCAACCCGTAGAAAGTTGAACGCCGAGGAGGGAAACTGGGACGGTCGAAATGGACCGCGGAAGCCATTTCCGTTCAAAAAGGGTGCGCAAGCTAGACGATCCGAGCCTGTAGACATGGCGGAAAAGCCCGCAGAAAAGAGCGAGGAGAAAGTTAACGGAGAAACCGCACAAAAAGAACAGAAAAGAAAATTCGAATCTGTCAGACCAATTCGCTGTTACAAATGCCACAAACTGGGACATATAGCTGTAAACTGCGAGAAGCCAAGCGTAGTTTTTTCCTACGTGGAGGAAAAGGATGAGAATATGGAACTTTTAAGTCCATATCTCCACGACCTGCAAGTTAATGGAAAACCATGCCGAGTGCTAAGAGACAGTGCCGCCACGCTGGACATTGTCCATCCGTCTTACGTGATGGTAGAGGACTTCACCGGAGAAGTAGCATGGATAAAACAGGTTGTAGAAGAACACAGCGTGTGTCTGCCCATGGCCAAAGTCAAAATCAGTGGACCATTCGGGGAGCTAGAGACTGAGGCTGCAGTTTCCAAATTTTTGTCACTGCAGTATCCCTACATCTTTTCGAATCGTTCGAATCAGTTACTGCGTGACAGAGGGCTCAAACTGGGAGAGGGCATAGTACAGGCATTGAACCGAGGCCAAGCTCGTAAGATCGCGGCGCTTTCGGCTGAAAATGCTCAAGCTCCTCCAGCTGAAGCAGAAAAGGGGATAGCTTCAATACCCGAATCCGAGCTAGGCCCGAGGGACAAAAGAACAGTTGAGGAGAGCCTGCCAGTTGACCAGCTCAATGAGAGCGTAGCACTAGAGTGTCAGAGTTCTAGCCTGCAGGAAGAGCATGCAGACGCGCTCCCAAGCGAGACAGGGTCGTTGTTATCACCGGCCTCAAAGAACTTTGATCAACTCTTACGCGTGGATAGAGAGTCACTGGCAGCTGAGCAAAAGAATGATGAGAGCTTAGCTAAATTACGTGACACAGCTAAAGAAGGCATTGCTAGGCGCAACGTAACGATACATGAGAGAGGAGGATTGTTGTATCGGCATTACAGAGATCGAAAGGGTAAGATTTTAGATCAGTTAGTCATACCTACTAAGTATAGGGAGGACCTTTTGAGTCTTTGTCATGGAAATGGGTGGTCCGGCCACCTAGGCATAAACAAATCAAAGGAAAGATTGCTTATGGAATACTACTGGCCTGGCTGTTTCAAAGATGTAGAAAACTTTGTAAGATCATGCGACGCCTGCCAGCGTTCTGGTAAACCAGGAGAGACTTGGAAAGCTCCACTGAAGGTAGTGCCCTTAATAACAGAGCCTTTCAGACGACTTGTAATAGACACGGTAGGGCCTCTTCCAAAAACAAAATCAGGCTACAGCTACTTGTTTACCATGCTGTGTCCGGCCACCAAGTTTCCAGAAGCAATCCCTTTGAAAGAGCTCAGCTCCACTGAAGTAGTAGACGCGCTTTTGACAGTGTTTGCACGAGTTGGGTTTCCAGCCGAAATTCAGGCAGATCAAGGGTCAGTATTCACGAGCGCACTGACTTCCACATTCTTGCAAAAGTGCGGGGTAAAGTTAATACACAGTTCTGTCTATCACCCTCAGTCGAACAGTGTAGAGAGGTGGCATTCGGTGCTTAAGCGAGTTTTGCGTGCGCTCTGTTACGAGCACAAGGAGGACTGGGAGAACTGTCTGCCGGCAACTTTGTTTGCTTTGCGAACGGTTCCACATGAAGCGACAGGGTTCTCACCAGCAGAACTAGTGTATGGGAGGACACTCCGGTCTCCACTGAGAATGTTAAGAGAGATGTGGGAGGAAAGAGGGGAGAGTCCAACCGTGGTTGAATACGTGCTAAATTTACTGGAGCGGCTAAGCGCAACCCAAGAACTAGTCGGAAAGAACATGGCACTAGCTCAAAAGAACGCCAAATTCTATTATGACAAGAATGCGAGGCTTCGTACGTTTAACGCCGGAGACCAGGTAATGATCCTCAAACCTTCAAGAAAGAACAAGCTTGAAGTTCACTGGGACGGGCCCGTTAAAGTGTTGCACAAACTTTCAGAAACTAACTATGCTTTGAGAATGCCCGGTCGCAGGAAGGAAGTGAGGATATATCACTGTAATTTGATGAAGCCGTATGTAGAGCGGAGCGGAGTCGTTAACTATACTGTCAAAGAGCCGGATGACATCGGTACCAAGTTTAAGGAGTATAGGGCAACCTCCAACTCTGAAATCGGCCTAGAAGAAGTAGTAGAACACTCGGTAAGCTCGCATGCTCTAAGACCCGAGCAGCTAGATGAGCTAAAAGGGGTGTTAGGGGAATATCTCGACAGATTCAGCGATCGGCCGGGTAGAACCGAACTGATAACGCATGAAATTGAGCTGACCTCTACCGAACCAGTAAGATCAAAACCTTACAGGGTGTCTCCAAGACAGAGAGAGATTATGGAGGCAGAGATACAGCGCATGCTAGAGTTGGGAGTTATTGAGCCCGCTGAGAGTGACTACACGTCACCGCTAATACTCGTAGAAACCCCTAACAAGGACCCTCGTCCGTGTGTTGACTACAGGAAGTTAAATGCGATCACTAGGGATCAGCTGTACCCGATACCCAACATTGAGGAACGAATTGAAAGAGTTAGCGCTGCTAAATACATTTCAACTATAGATCTCGTGCGGGGGTACTGGCAAGTTCCCCTTTCAGAAAGTGCCAGCCGCTATGCTGCATTCATCTCGCCTGTGGGCACTTTTCGCCCTCTCGCACTCAGCTTCGGGCTGAAGAACGCGCCGTTTAGCTTCTCTAAGTTAATGGATATTGTCCTAAAAGACTTGCAGGAGTTCGCCTTACCTTATCTTGATGATGTAGCCATTTTTTCGGACAGCTGGGAACGACACGTATCGCACCTCAAACAGGTGTTCTCACGGTTGAGGGAAGCCGGCTTAACGATGAAAGCGGAAAAGTGTAGGTTTGGTTGTTCGCAGGTTACTTATCTGGGCCATGTTGTTGGTCAGGGCATGAGACGGCCGGCTGAGCTGAAAATAGCTACGATTAGAGATTTTTCTCAGCCGCGCACGAAAACGGACGTTCGTTCATTTTTGGGACTTGTGGGGTACTATCAACGGTACATTCCGAATTACTCGCAATTGGCAAGTCCATTAACAGACGCCCTCCGAAAGGGAGCACCGAGTACCGTACTCTGGGATAAGGACAAAGAGAACGCTTTCCAAAGTTTGAAAACGCTATTGGTTTCTCGCCCTGTGCTTCGCGCGCCAGACTACACTAAGGAATTCATAGTTCAATGCGACGCAAGCGACAGAGGTATGGGCGTGGTACTTAGTCAAGTCGGCGACGATAACGAGGAGCATCCTATCCTCTACGCCAGCCGTAAACTAAATGTAAGAGAGGAAGCCTACAGCGCTTCAGAGAAGGAATGCGCTTGTTTGGTTTGGGCCGCCCAGAAGTTGTCGTGTTATTTGTACGGAGCGAAGTTCATCTTCGAGACCGACCACTGTCCTCTGACGTGGCTCAATCAAATGTCACACAAAAACGGCCGCTTGCTCCGATGGAGCCTCACTCTCCAAGAGTACAACTTCTCCGTTAGATATAAGAAGGGAAAGTTGCATAGCAATGCGGATGGTTTGAGCAGGCTAATTTGAATTCTGCGTTTGAGGGTCCCGCCTAAATTTTAGGGTTACTAGTGTTAATTTTATTAAGCGAAGAAGATCCCCTCTCATTTAGCAGGATTCCCTCCATGATTGCTGAATTTGTCAGCAGGAATTTGCTTTAGAAATTGGCATAGTGAAATGCAGCATTTTTTTTTTGTTTCTGCACTTATGTTGTTGTTGTTTTTTTTGAAGCCTAGCGAGTCTAAAGTGGGAGCCAATGCACGTCATCTCGGCGCAGAGCCGTGTTGTGGGGTTCATTTTGCAGTTGCCTGTCCTTGTTGGATGTTTTGGGGCGGTGACATCAATGCACAAGTGGTCGCTGCGAGCCAAGACATCAATCCCCCCCTGACCAGCAGCCGTTCTCTTCCTGCCTAGCGGTTGTCAGCGCTAGACAGTCGAGACTTTTGGGGCCATGGAGGCGCTGTAAAGAACGGCGGGTTGCACAACAAGATTGTCACCTTGCCACCCGATTACGACAAGGGGTGCAAGACGCGCACCTCCCGCTCTCCACCTCTCCGTGCTGCAGCTGCGAGGCGTTCAAAGAAGCGACCTTTGCGCTGGAACCCGCCGCCTTCCTCCAGCCCCTTCGACATGGTGACGGGACGAATTCGGTGTGTGGACAATGATTCTAGAGTTCCCCAATGCGGAGCTGATTTGACACGCCTGAAGAAGCTACCGCGGGAACGTCTTATTTTTGTGCTTCTCACGGTTTGGAGTGGCTCGGAACAATGAGCGACGCGCAATCGACAACGTCGATTTTCCGGAACGGCACCACCTTCAACGCCGTCGCTTGGGCTTCGGAATGTGTGTGCCTTTGTGTCTGTAAACTGGTCTTCAGAGCAGCTGCGAGTTGGTGGTGTGTAAACGAACAGCCGCCGCGTCGTAGGACCAGCGGATCGAGTGTATAAAAACTGTGGTTGTGCGATTGTTGGACGCACTTCTCTTGAGCAGTCATGTTAGACTGGTTCACTTCTTTCATGCAGTCCTGTTGGACTAATACTCTTTTTCTCAAGCAGTCATGTTAGACTGAGTTAATTTCTGTAAATAAACCCCTTTTCCCTCGTTCTCGATGAGAAGCAGTTCTTCACTTCATCAACGATCTCAGCGTAAATAAGTTGGGCGACGGCATGGGCCAGCTACCTTCGAATTCATGCCGTACTCCAATCTTGGCAAAGGACCACGGACGAAAGGATTGAGCCCCCAATCCTGACACCCTGTGCCTCCTCCCACACACACTCAGTGATTACTCCCTCCCCTTTTTCCTCTTTCTATTCCCTTTTCCCCCACTTCCAGTGTAGGGTAGCAAACTGGGTGCTTGTCTGGTTGACCTCCCTGCATTTCCTGTTCTTGTTCTCTCTCCCTCTCCCAGTTAACGTAAAATTAGCAAAACAGTTCTGCGGAAGCCCGCAAGGTGGAGAAAACTCGTAGAGGTTACCTTCACAGCTTCGTGCTACAAGCAGTTTAGTAGAGTAGTTTGCTGGGCCAGTTGGTGCATAGTGAACGTATAATGGTTTCCAGCAAGTACGGACGCGAGCACAAGTAAGTAGAAACGGACAGGACAACGCTGTACATTTGTAAGTCAGGACAATTGTAAGTCCGTAGGACAGTTGTAAGTCCAGCGTCGTACCTAGCAGGCCACGCGAAAAAAAGATTGTTGGAAAGCTTCCCGTGCCGCCGTGACGATATGTATTGCCAACCACTTCGGTATCGTTCCCTAAATAACTTTTGATAGAATGGAAGGTTGGCCGCCACTTGCTCGACGCATACATGCATGCGTGTGCAATTCCTGCGACCTTGCAGCGAGTAAGCGACACTGAGCAGTTAACGAGGCGAGCGAGCAGTACGTTGGTGAGGAAAGGTAATCCAGTCGACACTCAGCATTATCAGGTACATTCACATGGCACGACTACTGTACAAATCAGGAGAGAGGAAAGGCACAACGAGAATCTTTCCTTCGAACGATAAACGCGCACAACCAATGCGGAAGCCGGAAAGTCGTTAAACCGCGATTACTGCGGAAGAATTGTCTTTCACATTTACACCTGGCGATGAACGAATGTGATCCTCCAGTGACTGACACTGGCCGTCAACATAAACGCTCTTTGAACATCATCGCTAAATGAGCAATCAGTCTAATAAAATTATCAATTACACCGGAATACATCAAACGATCTATACTTAATACTTCGATCAAATACATGAGTTCAGCGTTCGCCACGCCAGCTTGTATGCCCCTGTGGGTACGCAGTTTCGTTACAGTGCGGCAAATGCCTATACGGCACGCTTTTCACACCGCAATCACTTGGTGATCTGGCGGCGGCGGCGTGCTCGGCGGCAGCTAACGTTGCAATGCGGCCACACGCTTCGTAAAACGTCGGACACCTGCATAAAACTGCAGAGTACTGCTGTATCACATATACAAGAAAGAAAGGGTTGTGACGAGATCGCAGGCGTATCTGATGTCATTATAGCTACCCAGAACGTTAATTAAGATCATCATCGCTCCTCTTCTCTCTCTCTCTCACTACGAATAAATATTCATGAACAATGCTTCGCAAGGTTCACGTTATGAGAACAGCTGGGTGTGGAAAGCTGTGTAACTGTGCACGTGCTACTCGTATATTTCTCAGCCGTCCACCTGAAGCATAGAAATGGCGGACTTTTCATATGCATAGTCGTACAGCGCCATCGTGCGAAAATCCATACTGGAATTGAGATAGCGGGCCCCTGTTGTTCCCTCCCATGCTTTTATGACATAAAGACATTCACTAGGAAGGCATGAAAGAAAAGTGAACCATACTTAGTGCAAAGAACAAATGAAAGCACTCGGTTTCGGCTCCCGACCTCAGTTTTCGCGATCTTAATTATTGGTTTTCCAAGACGGTTGAGTTGTTGCCTCATGAAAGAAAGTCATGATAATTTTTGTATATTTTCCCGGGCGCCTCGTTTTCAACTACTCCGAAGCGCCCTCACACGACCCTATTTCTTTATTTCGCTTTGCTTCCGCAAAGAAAAAGCCCCCTTTGTATCTTTCCGTCATATTACATTTTAGTGAAGTTGAGTAAAGCGCTCTGGAGACCGTCTTCACGCATGAGCACCGCCAGATCACAATACCACGAAAGAACGTAACCAAACAACAGAAACGCTAGAACAGCATCGCTGGTCAGACCTAACCGGTCACATTAAGCGACGGCCTTTGTCTCCGAGCGCACGGGTAGTTTACTAAAGTGTCCCGCCTTGTTCGGCGGGTCGCTTTCGAGAGGCCCCGGGCTTTTCTCTTATGGATTAGTTTAGTTCTAGATGAAACCACTCAAGCACACGCAGCTCCAAGGATGCTACTGTGACCCTCTATGCGCCAGTGTTGTCTGCAGTGAGGATGAAGGATACCATTGTTTTTGATCTGAGAGGCAACCAGACTACGAGGCACTTTACCCTGCAGGTATTGGACAATATTACCCACTTGGAGCGCACAATTTTTGAACAGTCGTTATGGACGACGTCAACACGAATGGGGTTTCCACACGCCACGGTGGCTTTGAAAGGCTCCTTCATATTGCGATAGCTTTTCGCACTTGCGTGGCTCCACAAGAATGAAATGGATTTCATAGTATTAATGTCACCCTATGTGGAAACAAATGTATGAGAAAAACTGGCGATAACTCCGTTATTTAGGCTAAATGAAAATGCTTAAGAGAAAGCTTTAGCTCGCGCCTACGTACGATTTTTCTGTTCAAATACATTGAAAACGCAGAAATGCTTTTTTAACGTAATACTGCTGCGGAAACCCGCAAGGTGGAGAGAAGTAATTGACTAAGGACAAATTTGACATCCACCCATTCGTAGTAATTGCTACAAAGGAAACCCATACGGGTTCCTCGAAAGAAAAAAAGCCTCGGAGTTGAAGAAACATTTGTCCTAGTCCGGTACTCGAACCCGGTAGCAACGCCTTTCCGGAGCAGGCACTCTACCATATCTGAGCCAACCAGGCGGCTAGCAGATGGCACGGCAAAGTCGAATTTGTCAATAACTCGAAGCAAAGGCAAGAGTTTGATGTTATAGTTCTGTGAAAACCCCCAAGTTGGAGAGAATTAATTAATTAAGGGTAAATGAGACATCCACCCATTTGTAACAATGGCTACAAAGGAGGCTTTTCTTTCGAGAAACCCGTATGGGCTTCCTTTTTTGCCGACATTAAACAGCTGCTCACGGACATAATGGCAGGAACACAAGAATGTGCGAAGCAGGGATTACTACACCAGGCCAAATTCGGTGCCTCGTATAGACACCGCATGTAAAACATTCACAGACGGCACATTTGAATACTCTAGGAAGGAAGGAAGGAAAAAATGGCTGTGGCTTAGGTAAGGTTAAGCCCAGGATGCGAAGCATACTAGCCTTTATTTTAGTTGTTGAACCACTGTTTAGCCTGGTGAACTGCTGTTGCTTGGCTATATTTGGTTCGGCTAGACGAAGAAACAACTCATGCATTACTTCTTCGCCTTCAAGAGTGGAACGCGACAGCGTTCCCGTCGACCCGCCAAGGGGTGTAAGACAATGGGCTACAGGGCAGCGACTACGCGCCCCGCATTGGACGCGGTGAGCGTCGAGCAAAGCAGCGTTCGGCGCGGCAACGAAATGTGCGCCTGAGCAAGAGACGCACGCCTTAGAAACAGCGCGTTTCTAAGGCAACACCGCATTCACTAGAGGCGCTTTTGTACCGCTTTGAAGCGTTGTACTCGTGGCTCAGTGGTAGCGTCTCCGTCCCACACTCCGGAGACCCTGGTTCGATTCCCACCCAGCCCGTCTTGCAAGAGTTGAGCCAAAGCCACTTCTCCTCTGTCGTGACGTCACGGTGTCACGTGATTTCATGGTCACCGCCGCGCCTGAGGAGCTGGGTTGAGCCCTCGTAATATGCTTCGCATAAAAGTGGAGATGGAAAGGTAGGGAGGTTAACCAGTTTAGCTTAACCGGTTTGCTACTCTACCCATGTGACAAGGATGGGGGCGATGAAAGACCTAGTGTTTGTACTTTGTCAATATTGTCACGTGGTAGTGACGGTGAAGAAAGAACACAGTAGCAGTACTGTGAAAGACAAAACTAGCTTTCATTGGGCGAACCTGTGCCCACAAAACAGGCTACACTTATAGCACAACGATAGCGGCGAACACAGTCGGCGATCGTCGAAAATCTGATCAGCGGGTCAAGCGCGTCGGCTTTTATACAGCAGTAATCGAATGTTCCAGACTAATCGTTGGGACCCGCATGCCTTCTACAATGTTCTACACTATTCGCGTCAAGCGATGAAATCACATAACACAAGTTTCGGCGACAACAGACAGCGGATAGAAGCATCGATAACTTTCCAGAAAGTTCGGATACATGCAGGTGCGTCCCGCGCTGTGCGATAACATTTGTTAGGCGGCTAAACGTGGTCGCCCGATAAAGATAAGTACACGTGTCATTACCCCCCTCTTAAAAAGCATCGACCCGATGCTGCAAACAAACGAGAGTAATAAATAAGCACTCGTAGCAAAGAAAACAACAAAATAAGGAAAGTTCGTTAGCATCCGTAAAACGGTTTAAGACGCACCACGTGGACCACTTCAGGTCGTGCGCGGCGCCGCTGTGAATGCGAAATGCCGTCTGGCACGACCTCATAGTCCAGTGCGCCAATACGTCGGATGACCTTGTAGGGTCCAAAATAGCGTCGCAGTAGTTTCTCACTCAGTCCTCGTCGGCGTATCGGGGTCCATACCTAAACACGGTCGCCGGGCTGGTACTCGACGAAGCGTCGTCGGAGGTTGTAGTGTCGGCTGTCGGTCCTCTGCTGGTTCTTGATCCGCAGGCGGGCGAGTTGTCAGGCTTCTTCGGCGCGCTGGAGGTAGGTAGCGACGTCAAGGTTCTCCTCGTCAGTGACGTGCGGCAGCATGGCGTCGAGCGTCGTCGTCGGGTTCCTGCCATAGACCAGCTTGAACGGCGTGATCTGTGTTGTTTCTTGCACCGCCGTGTTGTAAGCGAATGTTACGTACGGCAGGACGGCATCCCAGGTCTTGTGTTCGACGTCGACGTACATCGCTAGCATGTCGGCGAGGGTCTTATTCAGCCGCTCCGTAAGACCATTCGTCTGCGGGTGGTAGGCCGTGGTCCTCCTGTGCCTTGTCTGACTGTATTTCAGAATGGCTTGGGTGAGCTCCGCTGTAAAGGCCGTTCCTCTGTCGGTGATGAGGACTTCTGGGGCGCCATGTCGAAGCAGGATGTTTTCGACAAAAAATTTCGCCACTTCGGCTGCGCTACCTTTCGGCAGTGCTTTAGTTTCAGCGAAGCGGGTGAGGTAGTCTGTCGCCACGACGATCCACTTATTTCCGGTTGTTGACATCGGAAAGGGTCCCAGCAAGTCCATCCCGATCTGCTGGAATGGTCGGCAAGGAGGCTCGATTGGCTGTAGTAATCCGGCTGGCCTTGTCGGCGGTGTCTTACGTCGCTGACAGTCTCGGCATGTTCTGACATAATGGGCGACGTCGGCGGTCAGGCGCGGCCAATAATACTTTTGTTGTATCCTCGAGAGTGTCCGGGAAAAACCGAGGTGTCCAGCGGTCGGATCGTCATGTAGGGCGTGCAATACTTCTGGACGAAGTCCTGACGGGACAACAAGAAGGTAGTTGGCGCGGACTGGTGAAAAGTTCTTCTTCACGAGGAGATTGTTTTGAAGCGTGAAGGAAGACAGTCCGCGCTTAAATGCCCTGGGGACAACGTCGGTGTGCCCTTCCAAATATTCCACCAGGCCTTTTAACTCCGGGTCTGCCCGTTGCTGTTCAGCGAAGTCTTCCGCGCTTATCATGCCAAGGAAGGCGTCGTCATCTTCGTCATCTTGCGGCGGCGGGTCAATGGGGGCGCGTGATAGGCAATCGGCATCGGAGTGTTTTCGTCCGGACTTGTAGGTTACAGTGATGTCGTATTCTTGTAGTCTGAGGCTCCACCGCGCCAGTCGTCCTGAAGGGTCCTTTATACTCGCTAGCCAACACAACGCGTGATGGTCACTGACGACTTTGAATGGCCTGCCATAAAGATAAGGGCGAAATTTAGCTGTAGCCCAAACGATGGCGAGGCATTCCTTTTCGGTCGTAGAATAGTTGCCTTCCGCTTTTGACAGCGACCGGTTAGCGTAAGATATCACCTGTTCGACTCCGTTTTTCCTCTGGACTAGAACGGCACCGAGGCCTAGGCTACTGGCGTCAGTATGGATTTCCGTATCGGCGTACTCGTCGAAGTGCGCAAGTACCGGCGGCGACTGCATGCGTCGTTTGAGTTCTTCAAATGCGTCGGCCTGCGGCGTTTCCCACTTGAACTCAACATCACATTTAGTTAGACGTGTCAACGGCTCGGCGATGCGTGAAAAGTCCTTGACAAAGCGCCTGTAGTAGGCACACATGCCAAGGAATCTACGCACTGCCTTCTTGTCGGTGGGCTGCGGGAACTTTGCGATGGCAGCTGTTTTCTGCGGGTCGGGGCGTACTCCGGATTTACTGATGACGTGGCCTAGGAACAGAAGCTCGTCGTAAGCGAAGCGGCATTTTTCTGGCTTCAGAGTGAGCCCTGATGACTTGATGGCCTCTAGTACTGTGGCAAGCCGCCTAAGGTGATCGTCGAAATTTCTGGCGAATACAACGACGTCATCCAAGTAAACGAGACAGGTCTGCCATTTCAATCCCGCTAAAACTGTGTCCATCACACGCTGGAACGTTGCAGGCGCCGAGCACAGTCCAAATGGCATAACCTTGAACTCGTAGAGGCCATCTGGGGTGATGAAGGCGGTCTTTTCGCGATCTCTTTCGTCGACTTCTATTTGCCAATAGCCAGACTTGAGGTCCATCGAGGAGAAGTACTTAGTGTTGCAGAGCCGATCCAATGCGTCGTCTATCCGTGGAAGGGGGTATACGTCCTTCTTCGTGATCTTGTTCAGACGACGATAATCGACGCAGAAACGTAGGGTTCCGTCCTTTTTCTTCACCAGGACAACAGGGGATGCCCACGGGCTTTTCGACGGCTGCATGATGTCACGCAGCATTTCGTCGACTTGTTCTCTTATAGCTTCGCGTTCTCGCGGTGAAACTCGGTAAGGGCTTTGGCGGAGTGGTCGAGCGCACTGCTCGGTGATTATGCGATGCTTGGCGACTGGTGTTTGTCGAATCCTCGATGTCATCGAAAAGCAGCCTTTGTATCGTCGGAGCAGGCTTCTGAGCTGCTGTTGCTTAATCACTGGGAGACTTGGATTAATGTCGTAGTCTGGTTCGGGAACCATGGTCGTTGGGGTAGAAGCGGCGGAATCCGAGAGGACAAACGCATTACTGGTTTCCACAATTTCCTCGATGTACGCGATCGTCGTGCCCTTGTTGATGTGCTTGAACTCCGGGCTGAAGTTTGTCAGCAACACTTCAGTTTTCCCTCCATGCAGTCGAGCGATCCCTCATGCGACGCAAATTTCACGGTCTAGCAGGAGACGTTGGTCGCCTTCGATGACACCTTCTACGTCAGCGGGTATTTCGGTGCCGACCGAAATAACAATGCTGGAGCGGGGCGGGATGCTCACTTGGTCTTCGAGCACACTCAAGGCGTGGTGACTACGAGGGCTCTCCGGCGGTATCGCTTTATCTTCCGACAGCGTTATTGACTTCGACTTCAGGTCGATGACTGCGTCGTGTTGGTTCAGGAAGTCCATACCGAGAATGACGTCTCGAGAACACTGTTGGAGGATAACGAAGGTGGCAGGGTAAGTCCGGTCATGAATAGTTATCCTTGCCGTGCAGATTCCAGTCGGCGTAATGAGGTGTCCTCAGCGGTGCGAATTTGAGGGCCTTCCCATTCAGTCTTAACCTTCTTCAACTGGGCGGCGATGTGTCCACTCATGATGGAGTAATCAGCCCCTGTGTCCACTAAGGCGGTAACTGCGTGGCCGTCGAGAAGCACATCGAGGTCGGTGGTTCTTTGTCTGGCGTTGCAGTTAGGTCATGGCGTCGGATCACGGCTGCGTCGTGTTGAAGTGAAGCTGGAACGTCGCGTCGTCAAGTCGTCTTTCGTCGGTGTAGTCTTGGCTTCCTGACTTCGTCGGGACGGCGGCGTGTCGTTATTATGTCGTCGAGATGGTCTCTTCGTCGTCTTCGTCGGCGGCGGAGGATCTTCGTCAGTTCGACGAACAGCAACCGCACCTCCATCGGTTTCTGCTTTTAGTTTTCCGGATATGGGCTCGCTGACCAGCCCCGGGCTGGGCCAGTGTATGGTCGGCGCTGCGGCGACAGGTAGCGGCCTGGTGATGGCGAACGCGACGGTCGTCGAGAGCTCCATTGAGTAGCGGCGAGGTAGTCGGCGATGTCACGTGGGCGCTCTCCAATCTGTGGACGCGGCGCGTTGACGGCGAAACCTCGCAGTCCCATCTCTCGGTATGGGCATCGTCGGTAGACGTGACCTGTTTCTCCGCAGTGGTAGCAGAGCGGGCGGTGGTCAGGAGCACGCCAAACGTCTGTCTTCCTCGGGTAGCTGCGCTCGGCGACGGGTGGGCGTGCTGGCGGCGGCGGTGGTGGTCGACGGAATTGCGGCGTTACGGGGCCCTGCCGCGGTCGTGGAAGGGGACCTTGACGGCGAGCGACGGCGGCGTAGCTCATCGCTTGCGGCTGAGGCTGCGGCGGTTCTGGTTGCACCTCAGGAACTCCAAGCGATCGGTGCACCTCTTCTTTTACGATGTCGGCGATCGAGGCCACTTGAGGCTGCGACGAAGGCAAGACCTTGCGCAGTTCTTCGCGCACAATGGCCCTGATGGTCTCGCGCAGATCGTCCGTGGCCAGTGATTGAATTCCTGCGTAGTGGGTAGAGCTTGTACGGAGGTTGAATTGCCGGTTCCGCATTTCGAGTGTCTTCTCGATGTTCGTCGCCTCACGAAGAAACTCTTCGATGGTGTTCGGTGGGCTTCTTACCATCCCGGCGAAAAGTTCCTCCTTTACACCACGCATCAGTAGGCGGACTTTCTTCTCCTCGGCCATATCCGGGTCGGCGTGGCGGAACAAACGGCTCATTTCTTCCGTCAAAATGGCAACGTTCTCGTTTGGTAGCTGCACTCGGGCGTCCAGCATAGCTTCGGCCCTTTCCTTGCGCACGACGCTTGTAAAGGTGCGTAGGAAGCCGCTACGGAACAGGTCCCACGTTGTCAAGGTCGATTCCCTGTTCTCAAACCAAGTTCTGGCGGTGTCTTCTAAGGCGAAGTAGACGTGCCGCAGCTTCTCGTCGGAGTCCCAGTTGTTGAATGTTGCGATTCGTTCGTAGGTCTCCAGCCATGATTCCGGGTCTTCAGTCGCTGCTCCATGGAAGGTTGGTGGGTCCCGAGGTTGTTGTAGGATAACAGGGGACGCTGGGGCAGCCATTGGGGTTGTCTTGACCACGATCTTCTTTGTCGTCTCAGGTAGAAGTCCGTGCTCTGGGGGCAGTCCTTGCAGTCTGCGGCTAGCACGTTGGTCTTGGGCGATGTTGGTTCTGTCCTCGGGCTTCGGGCTTGGATCGCGGCTTTGCGGGGGCGTTCGGTACATGAACGCACTAGCACCTCCACCAGATGTCACGTGGTAGTGACGGTGAAGAAAGAACACAGTAGCAGTACTGTGAAAGACAAAACTAGCTTTTATTCGGTGAACCTGTGCCCACAAAACAGGCTACACTTATAGCACAACGATAGCGGCGAACACAGTCGGCGATCGTCGAAAATCTGATCAGCGGATCAAGCGCGTCGGCTTTTATACAGCAGTAATCGAATGTTCCAGACTAATCGTTGGGACCCGAATGCCTTCTACAATGTTCTACACCATTCGCGTCAAGCGATGAAATCACATAACACAAGTTTCGGCGACAACAGACAGCGGATAGAAGCATCGATAACTTTCCAGAAAGTTCGGATACATGCAGGTGCGTCCCGCGCTGTGCGATAACATTTGTTAGGTGGCTAAACGTGGTCGCCCGATAAAGATAAGTACACGTGTCAATATAGTAAAAATGGGGGGGGGGTATCTGCCCTAAGGCGTCTTCATTCAAGTATTCGTAGGACTATTTCATAAGCCACTGTTGCAGGCAGTACAATGGAATGAGACTATTACGAAGGCTATGAAGTGTGGATTCTTTTTTCGACTAACTGTCGCTGTGATGACGCCAGGCAATATATCGAGTCGACGGCTAACGCGAAGTGATGTAAAGTGACTATAATCTGCGAAGAAACATGCCCTGATAGTTCTTTGTCAAGCTGTCCTCCAAACCACCCGCTTTAGGGAGCATTAGGGAACGTTCCGGGAACATTAAGACGTCGTTAGCATGCGCACGCGGCCGGCGTGTTGCCGGCAGCGCCACATCAAGAACGCGAGAACTTCGCCGCGCTGACGTCTAGAAATAGGTCTAAGCGCGGTGCATGCACAGAGACCAAAAAAAAAAGGAAAAAAAGAAGGAAGACGCTGGCAGGCAGTGTTGCCAAGTCCGGGAACGCCATTGAGCAAGGCGGAGAAAATCAATGAGCAGGTACCCGTCCCACAAACTCGCATCACCTATCAATAAAGGTCTTTGACTGACTGACTGCACTGGAGAAATTGCGGTCATATCCCGAGCAGCATGATTATGCCACCGCGCGGCTGATTTGCTCGTCGTATACTTGCCCCTGTGTGTTTCTCTGATGCAGTTGGCATGGTAGGATTCGCCGCTAACACGATCACCGGCCGCTTACCTTCAATAAGCCAGATGGCGGGGGCACGTTAATAGAATACCCCTGTGGCCCTGCCGACTGAATTGGTCTCTGCTTGCGTTCCACTCCGGTCTGATTTGATTGCTCGTTTCTTTGTTTATTTTTCCATAAACATACAGATATGGAAAGAGATCAGGAAAAAAAGTTGCGTGAGCAAGGGAACAAACCCTTAGTTCGTGCACATGGTAACACAGGCAAAATCAGCATGGTACGCCAGAATCAATTTTTAATTAAGAAAAATAAATTGAAGGAATCATTAACCCCCGTATCCAGAAATGCATCTTAACTTGAAGCACACACTCGATTTAAATGACACCTGTCGTGAACGGACAGAACGAAACGCAATGAGCGTCTTGGGTGCGTTGGCACCAGTCGTCACTTATATTAAGTCAAGCATGGGCTTCAAGTTAAGACGCATTTCTGAATACGGGGGTAAGTGTTTGCACAGACGCGCACAATATAAATATACGTTAAAAAATAACTTGCTTATAAATGCTGCAAACCGAGTACAAAACAAGACAGGTAAACAAGAAAATAAGGATTTCCTTCGGTACAGCAACGCAGTATTACAAAACGCTTTCATTCATTTCTTTAAAAAAGTGAGAGCTCTACACAGAAAGAAAAGGAGTACCAAAACATTCCAGGGAAACACAAATTGAGATATACGAGTGAGGTACACTTGTTTTCGCACACATATCGCACATGTATGCATTAAACAGACGTATGCGAAAAGAACTCTGCTATGCAAACCTAAGGTGAAAGCTGAATTCACTTCTTCCTACGCTTCGTTACCTGACGCACATCACGACTCGAATTCCCGAAAAGCTCTTAGGCAACACTGGCTCGTAAAGGAAAATTTCAGCCACTCGGCCCCGATGCTGGAAATACGATCAGCAAAGATGGCCAACCACTGGCAAAGAGCACTTATGGATGAAAGTCTTTATAAATACGGCCCCAGTTCCGATGCAGTTCCATGCTAACGCCGAAGGGAGGCCGGCGCTCCCTCCAACTTAACTGCAAGTTCTGGAAGTGCTGTGACGTTGTTCTGGCGTGAAGCAATAGACCGTGTGAAGCGTAAAGCAGCTGGAAAATTGATGAAACGAAGGGCGACGACTCGGATGTCGCCTCGTTGCGCTTGTGGAAAGAACGGCGAGGTGCACAGCAACTTGAACCGCGTGCAAGAAACAAAGGCAGCTCGAGATGATTTTGTTTGTTGTTAAAGAAGAGCTTTACCTCTGGCTCTCGGCATCCGCTACACGTACGTTTATGAGTCTCATTGCAATTATAAAAAGAACTAAAATCTATTGACTGAAGGAAGCAGATTTTTTTATTTATGTCGTCAATTTTTTTGCAACGACTGTTGAAAATTGCAAGAAATATTCATGTACGAAGTCAACTCTTTAAATAAATATGTTAGAATTATGTTAACTGCGCCTAATAAGACACCTAAAGCAGGCAAACTTGGTGCATTATACACCGATTTCAAGTATACCACTAAATAATCAGTAGTAGCTATACAAAATCCCCGTAAACGCTTGTAAAATTTTCAAGTAAACTGGAAGTTCATACGTCAAGTTTATATGCTCGTTATACGCTCAAACAGAAACAGTTTAGAGATCCGAGATATCTATATTTTGGTGCAGAGTTACGGATTCGTCAACTACGTGCTGCAGTTTCAAAATTATTTCTCTGTTTATGGCGATTCTCGTAAAAAGTATAATTTCCTAAATCAGAATGCTGCTGCCTAAAGGTGCTACAATAAAAATTTCTCCCTCAAATTCAACAAATTTCGTTCGAATCGGTACATCGGTTGTCTAATGGGAATATTTTTGGGTTTTCTGAATAGGAGAGAAAGATAAAAGGAAAGCAGAAATGCTAACTGGTCAGGAGTCCACCTGGCTATCCTGCGTTGGGGAAAGGAGAAATCAAATCGAAGTTGGCTCCGAGCTAAAGCTTCCTTTTAAACTAAAAACCTTGGCCTGCACCTTAGATTTTTTATTTACTATAAGAAACCCTTGCGCAGCGTTGTGTGTGCACCTGTGCACAGCGTTTATCCACGATGAAATGAGTAACTTCTTGCTTCAGCTATCATATTTTTTCGACATTTAGCCGTCACCTTGCCCGTTTGAGGTAATCAGGCATGCTATAGATACTTTCCAGTCTAGTACTTTGTCTACATCTCCACTTATCTTTTTTCTCTTACTTAAAGCTTCTTCTCTATCTTGTACCGTTACCTATGCCTGTAACGTATCCGGTCTTATCAATCTCTTCCCTGTATATTACAGAGAAGCTGTCTACGTCACGGACCTGCCTATATGAGCCGTATGCGTGGTCTCGTAGGGGCGTTATCTGGGCTGGCTAATGCCTGTAAAGTGAACAAAAAAGATAACGAGCTGCGGCACGGTGCAAAAGAAAGAAAGGACACGTGCTCAGTGGGGGAGTGAATCCACGCTGGCCGCCGTTGCTGCCGGCTGCGTCGGCTGTCGTCTGCACTCAATACAACGGACCGGCAGTTGTGGAGGGAAAACACGGAGATGTGTGCCTCGTTAGCCACCGTTGTGTGTAGAAACTGGATTGTGCATTGCAGAGGTAGATCATTGCAACAGCTGCAACTCCAACAAAGGTGGTGAAAGTGGGAAGACCACGCCTTGCGCGCACGCCGAAGGACAAGCCTAGTACGAGGAGAAGCGTCGACCGCAGAGACGCGACTATAACAAACGACAACGTGCCCGAGCGAAAGCGGGGAATGCGGCCAGTGACTTTGCCTTCGAAGAATGTCAGCGAGAGCAGATGCGACAGTCTAATCGTCGGCGTCGAGTACAAGCTATATACCGATGAAAATGGCGCACTGGAGGCCGCTCGTAAGCGTCCAGTTAGGTCGCTCGAGTCTGCGTCCAAGCGGCAGAAGCCTGAGTTGCCACCTCCTTCGAGTTTCACCGGTGCAAATTAAAAACTCAAGAGGACGAGGAGTTTGGCCATAGTTGCTCGATCTGCGATCGAAAGCTTCACTGACTAATCCGCCACCGTATGAATGGTTCGGCCCGAACTTTTTTTTGGTAGTTCTCTAAACGTCTCTGATGCTGGTGACGCAAGACCCTGACAACCAGCTACGGTTGGCGAACAGGGCTCGGGCGGCGGCAGCGATCCATGGCTACCTGGACTGAGGAGGCCACCCACCTTTGGGCTCAAGAAGCCTGGTCTAGCAATAAGGTTTATTTCTCTCTCTCTCTCTAAACGTATCTTGCTTATATCGACTGCAGACCGGTTAATGCTTCTGTGAACTTTAAATCCAAGCGCTTCTGGAAAACTTACGTTACCTACAGGGCTCGCTGGGTGAATGCCGTCGCATTCCAGTAGGATGTTCAAAATGTTATTTACTTACATTTACATATACTCCAACCCTGATGTGGGGTTTCGAGCAGGGTGGAGTTACATTTGCTGGGTTTGGCGAATTGGCAAACAGGAACAACAGTAAAACAGGGAAGAGAACTACATGTTTTGTCAATGCAACACAGTGCTTCACTAGAAGGAAACATTTCCAACAAAGCAAGTCATGTGGCACTTATCCCTGCTGAACTTTACGGCAAAGAGGTCTAAAGATGGCTGCAATACCATTTCGTTAGTAAGTTTATTCAGTTAACTTGGTGTAAAAGAGAAAAACAAAAAGTGTTATTATGAACCCAGAACCGGTTGGCGCAGGACAGGGGTAATTGGAGATCGCAGGGAGAGGCCTTCATCCTGCATTGGATATAAATAGGCTCGTGATGATGATGATGAGCCCAGAAAGGAGTTATAATGAACTCCTGTCTCTGCCTTGTAGCATATCCTGCAGAGAACGAAAGCATACTTAAAAGGAAGAGGTCTGGACACCAACCAAAAATGGTTTAAAATAGTTTTTTACGTTTCGGCTCCCCCACGGGAGCCTTGTTCGCAATAAAAGGCTCCCGTGGGGGAGCCGAATTGTAAAAAACTATTTTAAACCATTTTTGGTCGGTGTCCAGACCTCTTCTTTTTAAGTATGCATCATCCCGACCAGACGGGCTTCCGTCACACTTTCAACTTCAGAAGGAAAGTATCTGCGAGACATCTAACTTACGCTGACATTTAATTAACTGAAAGAGCAATTCCAGTCTCGAAATATGATTACTTGGAAATACGAAACTTGGTGCATTTCTCAAGGCTGCCACTCCGCGCTCGCGGCGACGAAAAGGTGGACGAAGAAGATCCCGTGCCGGCATGCGCGTGGCTCGCGTCAGGCTTTCTCACCGTCGCCATCGTAGCGTTCGAACGTTGTCCGCCGTCATGGTGTCCCAGCGCACCGGCCTATCCTCCGTGGGGCGTCTTCCGACCAGCCGGCTCCTCGAGCACGGCGCGGCGGCGAATCGCGGGCGTCTACTTGGACGTCCAAGACCGAAGCCCCATCACCTTACGAGCACTGCTGCCGGTCGCTCGCCACTGGTCGTCGCATGTCTGCCCGCAGGCCTGCTCCACTCGGCCAGCACCCCGGTCGTCGCCACCTTGCTGCACCTGGCCCGCTTCCGAGCCACGGCGCACGTCATGGACCACTGGTGTCGGCTGCGGGACGAGCTCGCCATCCCCGCCGAGTCCACCTGGCGGAAGGAAGTGGCAATTCCTCCCGCGCAGGCAGCCGACAACAGCATGGGTAGCGCCAGTGCAGCGTGCGGCCACCTTTGTGCGGACGGCGGTGGGGAGCCTCTCGAGTCCCGCGATGCGTGGGAATTCGATCTCGCTCCACGTCACCGCCTCCGCAGGTCGTGGCTTCGTCCGCCGCCGAGTCGGGCTGACCGGCAGCGGCAGCGCGACGGCTGTCTTCGTCGTCATCTGGGCGGCCGGATACGTGCTTCGTCGTCGACGAAGCCTTCATCCTCTTCATATGTCGCATCATCGTGGGCGCCGCCGATGTCGTCGCCCACTGCTCTTAGCTATTCGTCTCTCACGGTGTCCATTCAGCATTCCATCAACGCGTTCGCGGTCACCCGTGACCGCCTCTATGAATGGGCCCATGCGTGCCATCACGCACGCTTTCTTTGTCACTATTGTTTATATAATTTTATACTCATCAAAAAGAATTTTAGCGTAGTGCGTTTCGAACTCGTAAGCTCTGAAATAATTAAATTGTGTTGAAAATATTCCGTTGCATCTTCCCTTTTCAAGCTATAACCACCTGCTCGTCAGCCAGCGCGGTTGGTCGTGTTAGCCGTATAAGCGCTGCAGAGCGAGGATGTCCTCCTGACGTCACCGCGGTCTCACAGCGGTAGTATTGTACCAAGCTGGTTGTGTTAGCGAGCTTCACCCTGAGCTGTATACGTGGCGCAGTGTTGAAGTGAAACGAGTTGAAGTGAATCTGAGCCATGAGTAACTACTTCAGAGGAAAAAACGAAATCAGGAAAGAAACCATTTATGATAACTCAAAGGGAAGCTCATTACTTTTCGAAGCGAGATCAGGATGCCTTAGAACACGCACCTATAAAGCGAGATATAAGAAGGAAGAAGAAGCATGTACTTGCTGTGGTAAAGCTAGGGAAACTACGGAGCATGTTTTATTAGAATGTGAAGACGTCTACCCTACGGTCGATTTAGGCACCACTGGCCTCCTTGAAGCCCTTGGGTTCAGAGGGAGCAGTGGTAAAGCAAACATGTCCGCAATAGACATTAGTAAGAGGCGACTGGAGGATTGGTGGAAGAAAAGTAGGGAAACGACAAAAGACGGAGACGTACAAAAGCACAGTTCGCAATAGGGGATCAGAAAATTTGGGCGTGGTAGTTCATAGTGTTTTTTTTTCTTTTTTCATTGTTTAACCTAGGTAGAATATTAGGCAGTATAGTATCAAGAGCTTGGTGGCGCAACCCACCACCCCGTTCCAAAGGGGACGCTCATAACATCCATCCATCCATCCACGAATAAGTTAAGTCGTAACAAAAGGTAGCAGTAGCCATTGCCGCACTCTTATCGAAGAGTACAATTGCAACGATTGCTACGTGGAGAGCGCCATGCGAAGCACGCAAAACTGCCCTCTGTCCCATGTCCCTGATTGTGGGGAGTGCTATGATTCGCCATTGAGATTTCCAACACTAGCAGGGCGGCTGACCTGAGACACGGAAACAGCGAGTTGTCAGAGTCTGCATGTAATCTTTTCTTATCCTTGTTTTTACTTGAACGGAAGTTAAGTGCGCGAAACTGGATTCGCGTTGTCCGCGCATCCGTTCATTCACCGTTGCCATGGTGAGGACGTTATTTCATCGTTAATCCGCCTCATTATCTCGAGCGTCAGCATCGCTAGGTAATGTGGAGAAAAACGCAATGTTAAGACGCGACGGAGGGCGGAAAAGAGCTCATTACAGCAAACAACGCCTTTCTCGCAATTAACTCTTTTCCACCCTCGGTTGCGCCTTAACATTGCTTAATAAGATGACGCAACTAGCGCGGCAATAAACATTGGTACGAAACAATACATCGTTTACAATCGCTATCTTTGGAATTCGAACCAAGTCACACAACATTGCGCCCTTGGAATTTGGGCGCGCCTACACTGCACACGCAAAAAAAAAAAGTGGGGCATTTAGGTTCAAGGTTTCGCACTGCATACATACTATGAGAACTGTTGGTGCCTGTGCATGAATCTCGTAGCCGCCATGTACGTTATTTGCACAACATGTGTTACTGCATTTGGCAATTCACAATCGCCGCTGCCATATGTGCCGTACATTGCAAATGGACAGGGAAAAGAACTCTCCCACAAATCTATCTTGTAGGTGGTAGTGCATAATTTCATTCCTGACACCGGTTGTGAACGTTCTCACCTTATATAGTTGATGAAACCCCACCCAGGGCTGTCAGAATGAGTTATAGAGCCTGAAAATCAAGACGCGTTTAACACAGCAACTACCTCATCCCACTGGCATAAACATTGGCCTACAAAAACACAGAATGTCAGAAACTGTGGAAGGAAACTGTATATCTGAATGTCATCTTTACTTTAACATCCTTTTATCTGAGCTGGCTTGCCGACAATAACTGAGCGAAATGGTTCTGAACGACTCCAGTTATTGTACCAATTAACTAAAGCACACTTCAGAACTGATTTCACCCATTTACTTGATTTTTCGTCTAGGTCTGCGACCCGACAATGACATTAGCTAACTTTAACTCGTTCTCGCGTCAGTAATACTTGCTTTATATACTCATTCCGTCCGCGAACATTTATTGATTGTAGTAGCCTACGTAACAACAAACTGTTTCAGCCGTCCCGGACGTTGTTCGCACAACATATGTGTTACTGCATTTGGCAATTTATTGTCGTATTGCATATTTTATTTTTATTCTTTCACATGTTCAAATGTATGCTTGCAGATCACTGCAGGGCTTGAACCTGTACCCTTATTTCTTTTCGTTTACGTTTTGCCTATTTTGTGAAACTGCTTGGTTCTTTTTCCCCACAATGCTATAATCCTGATATTGCGATTGCAGCACCGATAAATAAAATGAATAAAGAATGCTTCTGTCGCGTCAAGTAGGTAAGTGCTTGGAAGTCGTTTTACTGAATGACGGAAGCAAAAATGAAAGGACTGTTTTGACACAACTACCAGAAACTTATCAGGTGGGCCACAAAGTGTCCTCATTACGAAGTAAGCGAAAATAAAGATGATGCACCAAGATTGTTTGAATTAAATATATTCAAATCTGGAAATATTCGAGAACCTCGCACAAAAAATAATTTGCTGAACTCTTTGGCCTAACAACTGCGAAGGTAAGGTTGCATAAAGCAATACATTTAAACTCAACAAATTTTATATATTTGGAGATAGCGTTCATGAGGGCGCTAAAATGTGCGCATGTATTTAGAATTCAGCAACATGCATAACTATCAAATACAGAAAAGAAGTTGCGTACATCACAAATCAAATAAAGTGCCAACTTATGTATCTAAACAACAATTTTCTTTCTCTAATATATAAAAGATGTATAGTTATGATTTAAGTATTATTTACAAACTTCGTCTTTTTCTCGAAGCAACCACCTCCAGCTGACAACATTACAACCGATACTTTCTTGTCCAGTCATGAGTAGCGGGTGCACGCAATTACTTGAAGGAAAGCAAGTAAGAGATAACAAGATGGTGGTTTTCACTACGGGAGATTTTGCTATCGCGGTAAATCAGCTTGGAGTCCAAAGAATCCTGGAAGTCTGCTGGCCTCCCCCCCTCCCGCCTCTCTCTCTCCTATATATTAAAAGTTCACACGAACAGTAAGGGAAACTATGGCATGAAAAAAAAAGTTTACTCTTTGACTTAAACTTCTCTAGACGGCGGACATTATTAGCAGGATCGATTAATCACCGATTGTTGCTATCGAACGTTTCGAGCAATTACTTTACGGTAGATATTGAAAATTAGGAATCGTATCCGGCGACTCAATTTACAAAGATTATCTACTCGAAACGAATTCTAAGGATGACACATCTGCAGTTTCGTGGTCAGAGTTTTCAAGATGTGCGATGAAATACATTGGCGTTCCAGCTAATTTAGTTTTCCAGTATATAAAGGAACGCTTTTTGTTTTTTTGAAAATGGGAGGCAAATGGAAAAAAATCTTGCAGTTTCGCCCACAATGCAGATCGACGTGATAGCTGACACAATATTGCCCTCAGTAAGTATTGCATTGCCTCGTGCACGATCGGTTGTAGTAAACATACGTAGGTTAAAGGAAGTCAGTGGCTTCGCTTCTTCATCTCTGAAGAGTGCCACTTGCACATTGGCGCAGCTGGAGGGGGGGGGGGGTGAGGGAGTGTAAGAATGTTTGGGCAATCGAGCCCTTCCCCACATCCGAAATTCCGGAAGCTCCGCCTACTTGCTCGGCAGTGCACCGCGTCGCAATGGAATGAGCCACATTTAAGAAATCCGCGACTGCACTCACTTGATCCAACATTAAGTCTTCGAGCGCCATCACAGCTTCGCCGTAGAGACGCCACGCTTTTATATCGACTTTGGTTGGGCGTTGCCTTTACTAAAGCCTATGCCTTCCGCATAGGGATGACCGACACCCCAACCTGTGACCACTGCGGCCATGAAGAACCAATTGGCCATATGTTGTGCACCTGCGCGCAGTACAGTCCACAGAGGGCATGCCTCAGCCAGGAACTAGACCAACTGGACGACCAACCACTATCCGGAAAAAGAATTCTGCAACATCGAAAGGACCTACCGTCACAGAAGAAGGCCGTGCAAGCGCTTTTGCGCTTCTTGCGATCTACCGGCCTGTGTGAACGACTTTAACTGGAACGCCTTTTGTGTGTGTGTCTCCATGTGTGCGCGTTCGTTTTTTTTTGCGTTTCCCTCTCTGTCATCTTTCTAACCCCTATCCCCCATCCCCAGTGTAGGGTAGCAAACCGGAGACTCATATCTGGTTAACCTCCCTGCCTTTCCTCTTCATTCTCTCTCTCTCTCTCCCCCCACTTAACCCTTTCCCACGGAAGAGAAAGTGTCAGGAGGTGGGCTCCGAAAGAGCGCCATGGGGGTAAGGGAAAGCTTGAATGTCAAAGCGAGGTGAAGGCTAGTGGGGGTACGAAGAGGGGGGGGGGTACCATGGGGGCGATAACCTCTCCCATGCACAAAATGTTGCGGCCCCACTCATGATGGAGGTTCATAGCCAAAAATTCCACACGCAGACAAAGATAGGACGAGCGCGTGCGTAAAACTTGAGGCCATCGTTGTTCCTAACAACAGAAGGTGCCAGATGTATACGGTCTCTGCTCCGCAAGGCCGTAGAGCTGGCAGGCTCAAGCCCTCTTATTGTCGCAGGGACTTTGATGCCCCGTTTCATGTCTGTGCTTATAAGTATGATACCAATAAGGGTAAGCACCTCTCGCAGAATGTCATGGATCTGGACCTGACGCTGATCCCTGACCCTAACTTTCCGATCCGAATCGGGACATCCACGTGTATAGACTCTACTCCTGATCTCATCTTCGTCAAGAACGTGACTGAGGCGAAATGTAATAACTTGGCTGAGAACCTTGGTAGTTACCATTATATTTGTGAGGCCCAGCTTCCTATCGTGGGTAAAAAACAGCGCGAATTCTCGCACACGGACTGGAATAAATTCTTCAAGCTTCGGGAGGAGAGGCCTCCCTCAGATTCCCAACCTACCATAGAGCAATGTATGGTTCATGTCCAAGAGGGCGATCGGCGTGCGACCTCTAAAGTCTACACCGACCTTCCTGTTGAGAAAATGGATAGCAGGTTAGCCCATCTGTTAGAGGCCAAACAGTCCATTCTCAACAGATGGAAGAGTCAACGACTGAATCGTACGCTACGCAAAACATATCTGAGATTAACAAACACATTGAGGAGCATTGTATAAGCCTCTCAAAACAGCAGTGGGACGATGTTTGCAATTCCATAGACGGGAAGATGCGTAATGGTAAAACTTGGAACTTGCTTAAGCTCCTGCATAACGAGACCAATACAAAGTCTAATCAGAGGCATGTCATTGGTAGAACCACACATGAAGCCACACGAATGACCTCCGAAGATGAGTTAAACCGCACGCTTGCTCACAAATATCTCCCAGTCGGCTCAGGGTGGTCACCTGTACATATCGATTACCACGGCCAGGCCAATTCGTACCTGGATGCGGAGTTTAGCGTTGATGAGATTGGTAGGGCTCCAATGGACTCAATGGTAGATCCGCGCCAGGGACGGATGGCATCTCCAACAAGACGTTGCGAAATCTGAATGGTAAATCAATCGCATACCTCACCGAAGAAATTAATTAAATTTGGACGAATGGAACCGTACGATTTATCAAAGTTTATCGTTAGCTGAGCTAATTTATGTGTTGCGTCCGGCTGAGTTCACTTAAAATCAACGCCCAAGGTACTTGTATTGCTAGAATGCAAAAAAAAAGAACCATACGAGCTGAATACCTAAAAGAAGAGGGTTAGTTTTATGGAACATTTTCATAAATATAGTCGCTGCGATATAAATAGAAATTTGCGAATTACAGCAACAACCCATAACCCTTTTGAGATGCCTCGTTCAATTCGATACTCGTGTAGCTTGACTTTTACGGCTATGTCAGGTATTATATAATATATAAATGGAATAAACAAGACGTGCTGAATTGCTCCAGATTTTTGCTGCAGCAGACACATGTCTGATAGAGTGGCGAATATTTGCTCCGGTATGTTTTTCTCCATAGGCAACCAGCTCAAGCATCAAATAGCAAGGCACTGTCTTTTGTGTTGTACAGATTTTTCTTTCTAATTTCTCTTTCATAACTCTTGCCGATTCGTGTGACTGAAACGCAAACAGCGCCACCTGCTGGTTTGCAGTGGCAAGAGTAATAATATGCAAATTTTCTGTTCTTTATCAGTCATGCAATTTCCAGTGTAGAGTTCTTTTTTTTAAATATCTTCTCACCTTACGAGCTTGACACTTTGCTTCGCTCTGTGCAGGGAAATGATATGTGCCGGACTTAGTTTCTTCATTAAAGGCAGATCAGTTGAATACAGGATGAAGTAATATCGCTGAACCCGGTACGGTAGGAGCTGACCAAAACACGAAACTGGAATGTAAAATAAAGCAGCTAATTATAAAATATGCATAGTGAAATATTAGCGTGACATTGTCCATGAAATCTATGTTGAAGCTCTTCGCTTGGATGTGAAGAGTCCGTGAACTGTGTCACTAAAGGTATTATTCGCGCGAACTGACAACAAAAGCAGATTTATTTTCGTTCAGTTCAGTTTCCTTCCGTACATTTCCTTCTCTTCTTTCCCCTTAGCCTGAATGCTGGGTTTCATCATGGACCTCCACGGACTGCAGCTGTCGCCTCGCAACGTGGTGAGCAGCACAGGTGCTTCCCTGCTGCCTTTCTTTGCTCTATTCTGTCGAGAGAGATAGAGAGAGAGAGACTTTAAGAAAATTTGCTAATTGCCTGATGTTACGACTTTGCACCGCTGCACCACGATTACGGCTTTGTGGTCCCGTAGCGCTCGTCACCCGTTTCGTGACAGAGCGTTGGTAGCGAAGACTCCGAGCCAGGCGTCGATGAGAATAACGAAAGGGATTTTATACATTATATACAGGTCATTGTACAGGACAAGATCGGATCGGCACTGGGGCCGAGAGCTCACACAAACGCGACTGTTCCCGCACGGCGACGTCCGGCGAAAACGCGTGACACATCTCACCCCAGTCGGGAGCGACACTGTCTCCCGGTGGGTCGGCGGATCCTGTTTTTCAGGCAGCGCGTCGCTGCTCTTATAATCCCCGAGGAACCATTGTCACTCAAACGGCCCAATACAAAGTCAGCACACGACGGTCGTCCGAGGGGTCCAACCAGCGACCGCGCTGGCCACCCGGTTCAAAGTTCGCGCGCGCGGAGACCTCCATGCAAAAGGAGGTGCGGCGCCGGGCTGTCTGGCACACGCTGACACGTCTAAACACGTCGCCTGCCGATGCTTCTCCCGCAGGACACCGCTGCCTGACGGCTCAGCACCTTGACTTGTGAAGGGAGAATTAGGGCGCTCGCAGGATAGATTCTGCATCTTGCAGATTCGGAATCCGGGCTTGTGGTAATGGCACAACAGCATCCCCGCCCTCAGATAAGGCGCCGGGAAGACGAGCTGCCTCCACGTGGCTCGGATGCCGGGCGCGCACGTTCGTCAGGCTCGTCCAAGTTCACGTCCAGTGTCGGGACGCCAGGTAACTTCACGTGCCCAGGTCCGACTCGCCAGGACAGGAGCTCTGCTCACCGCGTCGTCGCCAAGGCACCTTGACCAGCTCCGCTCGGGTCGTTCCTAAGACCTTGCTTCTCGCCACTGGTCCCGCTTGGTCGTTCTGCAGCTTGCAAAACCGACCGGCAAAAGGCAACACCCAACACGAACAAGTGCCCTCTGTCTCCCGTCAAACACCAGACAAGGCCATAATTCAAATCATTCTAACTAAATTGCTATCCCTCTTTTTGCTCCCGCTGCAACAAGAGGCAGGTGTACGATCTGGTACACAAGGATCAAACAACCAGTTTTCAAATCAACAACACACCAAAATAGAAACACTTAATAATCAGCAATAATAATTACAAATGGAATGGTCCCCTTGAAATCACTTGGACCGAAAACATACCACTGAGGAAGCAAATGAGGTCATTCATTTTTCCCGGCGATATTTTCGCGGAATCCGAAGCTGCTTACATTTGCGACCCTGCTTATCCGTGTAGCGGCGGTACAATAAGCCAGATTCCTTGCCAAATGAAACCCTCTTTTTTTTCTCTCCCCGTTTGACGCTCTTCCTCAGATCGGCTAGTGAACAATCTTCCTGTTGCTCGCGAATCCGAGTTTCTCTTTCAACTGCAGCCTGCTCCTGCCAGCTGGCGGAAACCGGAGCGAGTGTGGAGCCCGCGTCGCCTAATTGCGGCGTCGCGTCTATATCGCGGCTAGCACTGCACGTGTCACTCCCACTCACCTCGAGAACCCGCTCGCCTAGGCCAGCCTCCGAGCTCTGCCTCTCCCGTGACTGCTCGCCACTCAAGTTACCTTGATCAGTCCATGTGCCGCACCGCCTTTCGCTCACCGACGCAAAGTCAAGTTCCCTCGACAGCGGGCGCGCTTTGGATCGCGTGAGCGCCATGTACGCCACGTCAGCAAAGAATGATTTGCCCTGATCCTTCAGCAGCTGCTCCGAGTTATTTGAGAAGAGGTAGGAAAATTGCTCCGGGAGGGCGGCTGACACAGCGGCTTCGGTATTAAGTTTCCCAAACTCTCCTTCAATGATAACCGTTGCGATCGGTAAAGAGACACTCTCCTCCTCGGCCACTTGCCGTATCCTAGCACACTCTCCCGTAAAATCACTCGAGGAGACGAAAGACGGGTGAACAACGTCCATAGTTGCTGCAGAGTCCCGAAGTGCACGGCACTTCTTACCGTTTACCTTAATTTCCTGCACATAGGGCTCCAATAGACGTATGTTTTCGTGAGTTTCCTGTATTGTTGCAAAAGCAACTCTCTCTGGGCAGCTTGCAGCGATGTGCCCTTGCTTTTTGCAATTGTAGCAGGTTAACGGTTTCCGTTTTTCAAAAGAACGCGTCGTATCGTTTCGCTGTTTCGGACCATCGTCATCATTCTGAGATGCATTCTGTCCTTCCCTTACAGTTTCTTTGGGAAGGGACTCGTCGTCCCGAAACTCGCGACGCGTGATTTCCTTCCGTTCGTCGGGCTTCCCGTAAAACCCATCTCTTCTATCTGCTTTTTCTACACGCACTGCCTTGCTGTGTAAGCTGCGGCGGGTGTAATACTCTTCCGCTAACTCTGCTGCCTTGTTTAGCTTAACCTCCTTTAGCCTATCTTGCAGCCAGAGCCGGACATCCTCATCAATGCAACGGTAGAACTGCTCCAACGCGATGCATTCGACAATTTTGTCGCGGTCGTCGTAAACCTCTTCGCCCTTCAGCCATTCCACCAGGTCGGCTTTTAGACGAAACGCGAAGTCAACATTCGACTCCTTGCCCTTTTTTGCATACCGGAACCTCTGCCGGAAAGCTTCGGGCGACAATTTGTACTTCCGCAGTAGCGCTTCCTTCACATCACTGTAGCTCTCAAACGCCTCTTTCGATAAGCAAGTTATTACGTCTGATGCCTCCCCAGGAAGCAAGGCTAACAGATTCTGTGCCCAGAGGGATCGCTCAATGCTATTCCGTTCGCACACGTGCTCAAATTTCACGAGGTATTTGGCCATATCCTCTCCGACGACAAAGGGTGGAAGTTGATCGCGTATTCTTGGACCGTTAGAAGTGAGACTAGGCGCTGGCGAGTTATTTCGGGTCTCCAACTCTTTCATTTTAAGCTCGTGCTCACGAATCTCTCTCCTTTCCTCCACGCAACGTTCCTTCTCCCTCTTTTCCTCCTCGCGACGTTCCTTTTCTTTCCTTTCCTCCTCGCAACGTTCCTTCTCCCTCTTTTCCTCCTCGCGACGTTCATTGATATCCGCCCAGGCCTCTGCGGCTTCCTCAGCCGTTACGTCCCCAGTCCTCATGACCTCAAGGATCGCATTCTTTCTTTTGGTTGAGCCCAACTCAATGCCCAACTCCTCACAAATTTCGAGAAGTTCCTTCACCTTGTACTTCTCCATCGTTCACACTGTCCTCCTGCTGTTTGCCCTTTTTGAATATACCTGCCGTACGCTACTATAATGCTACTAGTAAGACATATGCAAGTATTTCACACACTGCCCTGTTTACCCCCTCAGCATCCCCTGGTTTCCAAAACACTCTTACTAGGCTTGAAACACTCAAGGTTATCACAATGCAACACCAAATCCTTCCCTAAGCTACTATAACCTGTGTCAGAGAAAGTCTGGTGTTTGAGGTAAACTTCAGACACTCACCGCGCCGAGGTAGCTGATGCCGGTCAATCCCGTAGCTGCCATCCAGTGTTACGACTTTGCACCGCTGCACCACGATTACGGCTTTGTGGTCCCGTAGCGCTCGTCACCCGTTTCGTGACAGAGCGTTGGTAGCGAAGACTCCGAGCCAGGCGTCGATGAGAATAACGAAAGGGATTTTATACATTATATACAGGTCATTGTACAGGACAAGATCGGATCGGCACTGGGGCCGAGAGCTCACACAAACGCGACTGTTCCCGCACGGCGACGTCCGGCGAAAACGCGTGACACATCTCACCCCAGTCGGGAGCGACACTGTCTCCCGGTGGGTCGGCGGATCCTGTTTTTCAGGCAGCGCGTCGCTGCTTTTATAATCCCCAAGGAACCATTGTCACTCAAACGGCCCAATACAAAGTCAGCACACGACGGTCGTCCGAGGGGTCCAACCAGCGACCGCGCTGGCCACCCGGTTCAAAGTTCGCGCGCGCGGAGACCTCCATGCAAAAGGAGGTGCGGCGCCGGGCTGTCTGGCACACGCTGACGCGTCTAAACACGTCGCCTGCCGATGCTTCTCCCGCAGGACACCGCTGCCTGACGGCTCAGCACCTTGACTTGTGAAGGGAGAATTAGGGCGCTCGCAGGATAGATTCTGCATCTTGCAGATTCGGAATCCGGGCTTGTGGTAATGGCACAACACTGAGCTATAGCTTGCTCGGGCCTTTTACTCTACACTGGAGAAAAGGGACGGGGAGGAAAAGGGCCGATGAAATATGATGATTATATGAGGAAGAAAATTTCGTTCCTGGGTCCCTCTTATGCATCCTCTTGTGTCGTCGATCTGGTTGGGTCCAGTGCTCCAACCTAGAGCTATGCATTAAGCAACAATGTAAGGCGCTTGTGTCTGTTCACGAGAACACACACATACACGTGCGTGCACATACACACGCACAGACACACAAACCTCATCATACCGGCACCGCATGGCCCCAACGCAGTGGTCAAGTTTAGGATGGCCTGCACTTGTGGCTCAACTACTGCATCGCATCCGACGCGTGGACTCGCCAAAATGTGATGCGTGCCAGTGCCTGAGACACTGGACCACCTACACTTGTTGCTTCTACCCAGTGAATGGCAGGCACTGATCTCTTCGTTAGCACCCATAAGCAACGAGCGAATCAATTAACGACAATTAATAGCGAGAACGTGTTACTGGATCATTGATAGGACATGTCGATCAAGCGAGCCATCAAGGCTTTCTTAGACTAGTTAACACAGGCTAACACATATGGCTGACAATGAGCCCGTCAAACACGAATGTGTATTTGAAGGCCATCCTAGTGCCTGTCTTTATTATTGTTCATCCGTCCCCTATCCTTCCGCTTTTCCCGTTTTCCCTGAGCAGAGTAGCAGGCAGGAAGACTCTGTGTTTCCTCAATACATTCTCTACTCCGTCTCTCTCTCTTTCTCCATTAATAAAACTTCGTTGTCCATGGATTACACCACTGGTGTCGGATCTGCATAATTCTTTTGTATTTACGTACTGGCTTAGGAACAAACAACAGCCAAAATCAGGCGCGCACGAGAGATCCGAAACAAGTGCAGCTTAGCAGCAGCGTCAAGTTGTTGAGCAACATAAACTTTGCTGTTTTCCTGTAAGCATTATGGGGTTATGCAAGTAATCATGAACTGGTTTGACTCGTTATTCTTTTCGCTCCGTAGTTGAGCCCGAACTGAACAGTTTTCGGTGAACCGAAACGAAAACCGGAACGCAAACGTTTCGGTTTGACACTCCGGTAGCTGGTGCGTAACCAAGGCACATCCCCTAGGAACTGACTCTGAGGATGGCCCCAGTTTCAGTTTCGAGATATCCACTCCACAAATATGTGATACAGTAGATTTATGTTTCACTGATATTAATATCTCTATGCACCAGAAAGCGTTCCCGAAAAAAAAAGATGGCAGCAATATTCACCTCACTATGAACGTTGTCGTTAATGCTACGACAATTGAAGCGATGTAGTGACACAGTATATTGACACCGCCGAAACACGTTGTGTAAAAGGCGTGCGTGCTGCAGGGCTCCTCTCTCGCGCATTTCTCTGGACGCGCTGCGTCATACGGAGTCGCGCATCGTGCGTGTATATTAGGACCGGATTATCTGTTAGGCGTTTCTGAATGATGACGACCCTCTTTCCTTAAAGGAGGCACTCGGGCAATCCGGTCGCCGGCATGTTTTACAAGGCCAACGACATCCTCCTCCTTTTCCTGATATGAAAGGGGTTCGATTACGCCTGTCATTGGCGGAATTTCGAAGGGCTCTTTTGATTGAAGAGCCACACCTACTTGGTGGCCCGTGCCCTGTGAACCAAGATGGCGTCAGAGAGGTTCACTGAAATGCGTGTACACCCTCTGGCACACACTGAGCGCCCTAAGTTTGTTTGAAAGAAGAGCGGCACAGACGTAGCGTCACATATTAAGCGTTGAGATTTCAATTGCTAACGTAAGTGTCACATATTTAGCTCAGGGATTTCAATTGCTAACAGTGAAACCTTTATTAGAACACACGAACATATTCGCGGGACTGTCCGGTGTCTGTCTCACAACCAGCACTACATTTTTTCTATGTGACCTATATCAAGCTTCCTGAGGTTTTGTTTACGCACAGTTCTTTAGCAAAAATAAGCGTTACCTTACGACCAATTCAACGTGTCAATTTCATTGAAGGTGGCAATGCTTGTAAGTTTGATTACGTTTTTCCAAATAGTGCTAAGCCAGTAGTCCATCATACGGAAGTTAGACACTTGAGTACACCTACAATATTTTCCCACACACTCAGCAGGGTGCACCTACGCCTCATAGAGAGATGAGGGATCGGCAATTGGCATATGCCACAAAAAACTATCATGGAGCCTTGCTATCCGTCTTCGGGTTAACGCTCACATTTTGGTCACCAGATTCATGGCTATTGCTTGGTGCTATGCGAAATTCTCTAGAATTTGTCACAAATAATAACGATCGCCGACTGTCTCTCAGTTTTTCTGTTACCAGAAAGTACGGATCATTCACTATTGCACTCTTCGCTACATTTTTTTAATCCGCTCATGCTCACAAAATTTTTTGTGTGGATAACGGATACCTGTGCACTTGCGCTTAATGATGCCCACGACAGTTTGACAAAGGTAGGGCTTAGTGTGCCCGTCGATTTCTTTAAACTAAATCTCACGCTGCTAACCGTGACAAGGTTCCGAAGAGAGCAATTTTTTGGTAGCAAAAACGGGCCCCTCCTGCTTAACCGGACTACATACATTTAGCTTTGCCGTGGAATGCCCGGTCACATCTGTAACGACAATGTGAAGCATGGATTACCTTCCAATGGTGTCGAATACAATAGTTAAACCTATACTCAAATAAATGTGCGTTCAAACCATCGAACTATTGTGTGTCGAGTGAAAATGCAGAATCTCTTGACAATTTCCTCCTCTCTGCGCGAAAATATAATCCCGAAAGGAAGACATATTTAGAGCAACCCCTATCGCGTATTGGCCTTCCTCTCTCACTACTTCATAGTTTATCTGTTGGTGCGAATGCCCTTGGTCGTGCCCGAAAGGGAGAGTGTCATATTGTGCTTGAATACTTCATTGCTACAGGGAGGCTGACATGTTAAACACCCTTTTTCTCTTTATTAACATTTGATTCGCATTTCTTATTACGCCAGCGGCTTCGTCGAAATTGGCATTATCACTTTTCATATAATGCTTAGTATTTATAGTTATTATTATTCTAATATAGGTAATACAAGTCACTAAATTAGAGGGAACGAAGAACTTCTATTATGTTTCCACTGCGAATCTAAATACATAATGACCGCTCAGAGCTATATCTGAGGCACACAAATCTGTTAATAGAATGGTGAATTATATTTCTCATCTTGTTTGATTTACTTTACATTTATTGATAAAGCCATTCGGTATGGGCTCCTGGTGGTGTCCCCATTCTTGGCCAATCCTCCAGGATGGGTATGCATGTCCCACTGCAACACAAAAGGCATAGAATGCATTAATATAGCTAGATACATGCTGCTCTTCTCTGTGCGTACTCCTGTCATCAGCATTCGTCCCTGGACAACCGACATGCACATCGCCTTCATCCTTATGAAATCGCTACATATGTGTCCCACACGGCGCCTGCGCCTGATCTGGAGTTTGCATTTCGGTATAGCTCGTTAACGACGTGGAGTATAATCAACCTCTCTATATGACTTTCATAGATTATGAAAAGGCACTCAGTGCAGATACCAGCAGTCACGGAGGCATTGCGCAACCAAGAAATAGTGGATGCAATATCTAAAAAGGTTCCATAGCTATCGTACTTCTCCGCAAGAAAAGGGGAAAACTACCGACCGAGAAAGAGATCAGGTAAGGAGATACAATCTCTCCAATGGAGAATCAGTTATGTGGATTTCCACAGCATGGAGGAAGGTTCATCAAGAAGAAAAATTGAAAGCCACCCGTATGTTGCGCGAAGTTACAAAGCAAAATCCACATGGGATTCTCAGAAGCAAAGCCTCGTAGTTGAAGAAGGATGGGAGGGTTCGAACCCGGGCTAAAGCATATCCGGGATGGTCGCTCTATCATCTGGGCTAACCAGGAGGCTAGGAGATTGCAGCGTTGATTGACAACTCGAAGATCAAGGGTACTAAGTATGACAAATCCGTTCTGCGGATTTGCAAGGTGGAGGAAGGTTCATCGAAGAAAAAATTGACATGCACCCGTATCTAGCACGAAGCTACAAAGGATAACCACTCGCGTTTCTCAGAAACAAAGCCCACGCACGGCTGGGATTTGATCCCGCCACCTCGTGCTGAGCAGTGCAACACCGTAGCCGCTAAGCCACCGCGGCGGGTTATTCTAACATGTTGCTATCGCATTCATGCTTTCGGCCTGATGGTAAATTTTGATCTTTTCACTCAATCGATCAATGAAAATGTCTCTCCATAACGACGTGCCTCAAAATCGGATCATAGTTTTGACTTGGTAAATCTCGGAAATTTATTTAATATATTTAAAACGTCATCATACGTCAAAATGTAGGCCAATCCTGAAGATTGTTAAGTAAAAAAATAAAGATGAGCCTGACATTCCACCTACTCCTTCGACGCGAGGAGTGACGTGACAAAGGGTGGTGCGCAGTGACTGCGCCTTTTTCTCACTCCCCAACTCGCTTAGGAAAACCCTGTCTTTTTATCGACTTAAACTGGAGGTTGTAGATGTAGATGTACAAAGTGGAGGTTGAATCGCTTTCCAACTTTTTCTTTCTCGCTGCCGAGCTGTCTTCAAACGAACTAAATATTCAACAAAACTTTGTGCATCACTCAAGGCTGCAACTCCACGCTCGCGGCGACGAAAAGGTGGACGAAGAAGATCCCGTGCCGGCATGCGCGTGGCACGCGTCAGGCTTTCTCGCCGTCGCCATCGCAGCGTTCGAATGTTGTCCGCCGTCATGGTGCCCCAGCGGACCAGCCTATCCTCCGTGGGGCGTCTTCCGACGAACCGGCTGCTCGAAAACGCCGCGACCAATCGCGGGCGACTACTTGGACGTGCACGACCGAAGCCCCATCGCCTTACGAGCGCTGCTGCCGGTCGCTCCCCACTGGTCGTCGCATGCTGCCTGCAGGCCTGCTCCACTCGGCCAGCACCCCGGTCGTCGCCACCTTGCTGCACCTGGCCCGCTTCCGAGCCACGGCGCACGTCATGGACCACTGGTGTCGGCTGCGGGACGAGCTCGCCATCCCCGCCGAGTCCACCTGGCGGAAGGAAGTGGCCATTTCTATGGCGCGGGTGGCTGATGGCAGCAGGGGTAGGCCACCAGTGCAGCGTGTGCCAGCCACGGTGTTGACGCCGGTGAGATGGCTCTCGAGTGGGAGTTCCATCATACTCGAAGAGGCGACGCCACCGACTCCACAGATTCTGGCGTCGTCCGCCACCGAGTCTGGCTGACCACTGTCGCCTGGTGCTTCGACGGTGGCCTGCGTTGTCCACATGGCCTGCGACGAGGACGAAATGTAGACGCGTCGTCGCCGGCGAAACTTTCATCCTCTTCATCAGTCGTGCCATCGCGGGTGCCACCCTTGTAGTCGCGAAATCTGCCACGTCATTTCTGTCACTCGCGGTATTCGTTCACCTCACCACCATCGCATTCATAATCGTTCGTTCTGGCCTGTACCACTGTGCCTACGCGTGCATTCACGCTCCCCTTTTTTCTCGTTATCGTGTGTCTACTTTCGTGTCTAGCGAGAACAAAGGCGCGATATGTTTCCAACTGTAAAGTGCTGAAGTAATTAAATTATATTGAAAATATCCCATTGCGTCCTGATTTCAAAAGCTGTAACCGCACTGCTAGCACGCCAATTTTATAGACCACAGCCGACATATCAGCGAGGCTATCCGTTTGACATCTGGGCGGAGAAGGCCGCGTTTGCGAATTATGCACTGGATGGCCCCACCGTTTCGCGTGACACGTTATAGCACTAAAACGAATTAAGTGAAGCGTTAAACAATTGGTACCCATCGCTTCTATGCTCTCGTTCAAAAGAATATTTTGGAGAAGATTGTTACAAAGATGGTCACGTGAAGGACGAAAATGAAGACATACCACAATGACACCATTATAACCATTAAGGCGGTAGTTTTAATTCGCCATTGCAATCTTGACAGGTAACAAGGCGGGCAACCTGAGAAAAGCGGGACAGCGAATTTCAGTTAATGAAAGGCGGTAACAGAAATTTATTATGTTTCTTTGTAGGAGTTAACAGAAGCTTCATATCGCGGATGTCTTCTCCATTAGTTTTACTCCTCTAAGAGTGGGATGTTATTTGCACGAGAAATAAAAATGAATAATTAACTTATGACCAGAACTGTGTTAAGTACGTGTTTAATTGATTACATAATGACGTATATTGCAAATTGTGGATTGTAGCCGGAAGGGTGTCGAACAGGAACCGAACCTTAAACCGGGAAAAGCCTTTACTTTTGCTCGAACCGGAACTGAACCCGGAACGCTACAATTTGTTTAACTCCGGAGCGAAACCGAAATGTATTGCTGGCTCTCCCGTAATTGAGAGTAGATGTAAGCTTGAAATGGCAACCGGCAAAGCAGACTGAGCGACTGGAGATGATACTAGCCACAATATTAAGATGGGTGTAGTGCCTGTTCGCAACGGCTCACCCTACCACACCGCACCACGCCATACTGTTCACTGGTCCACGTGGACGCTGCCAAGCTAGGAGAACAAAGCGGGCTCAAGGCGGCAAAACAGGCAGCAAAAGACACCGGAAAGACAGAGCACACTGCCCAGCTAGAAGAAGAAAAGCGCCTGAAGAAGGCGCCAAGTAACGCGGCACCATCTCGAAAGGCGACGCAAAACCCGCGCCGCGGAACCCACGGACCGCCGGAGTCAAAGGAGCACAGGCAACTCTGTCTCAGCGCCGAAAGATGACAACGAAGTGTACGGTGCCCTGTATCTCCCTTGTGAACGTCGCTATTGAAAATGACAGAACTTCAGCATACTACGAGTTACAGATTGAGTGATATTGTGAACAAGCGTTAGGAAGAACTCGGAAGCAATATTTTCTGTAACTTATTTGGGCAACAACGAGCGGATGCAATGCGGTCCTCTGCAAAGGGTAGGGGGCCCGAGACCTCATTTCCTTAAGTTTTTACTGGTTGCCCGGATGATATTGTTTTGTTCTCGCAACCTTGCTGGATGTTCTCGTTTTAGTGCCAGGACAACGGCTCTGGCTTTTGGCTCAAGGTCATTTGAAGGTCATCGAAAAAGGGACCTAAAAGCATTTCATGCTTTAAAAAATTACAGCAGAAGCCACCTCACGATGACTTTCGACGGTAATGCGATTAGCATACAAGCAATGTAGTGTGACATTCCACTGTTGAAGCCACGTTTATAAAGATATTGTTACGGCACGAAAGAAACGGGGTTTACTGTTTACTTGAGAGGAATCAAGGCGAGCCTGAGACGGGGCAAAACGTCCTTCTCCTCTTCCTCGTGTTCTTCGCCCACACTTTTTCTATCATGCGCTACATTTACCGTAATATTTCACCCCTCCTAGACCAAGCCCACCGGGCGAACCATTTAAGTTCTCGGAGTGAAAGGCTTCAGACGACCAACGTGTACCTCCTCAGTCTTGGCGGAGCGTCGTTCGGTTGCGGTATGACGCGCCAGTAGAAAGTCTACCTGACTGAACTTGTCAAAAACAAAGTATGGGCTTTAATAGCTAGCGAAAAGTTTCTGACGCAGGTCACGTTTGCGCACCGGACACCACACCAAGACTAGATCCCCTGGAAAATAGACGACATCGCGATGATACCGTGCTTTCGACCGGTCTTACGAAGCCAGAGTATGCATGCGGGCCAAGCGTCGAGCTTCTTCACCGAGACACAGAGCCCCTCCGATAGAGATATCTTCGTGGGTTAAGAAAGAAAATATGGTGTCCAGTGTGTGGCGTGGCGGACGAGAGTAGAGGAGGAAAAAGGGTCTGTAGCCAGGACGTGCCTTGCAGTGGTAAAGGCGTATGTAATAAAGGGAAAAATTTCGTCCAAGTCTTTATGGTCCGATGCGACGTGCTTGGACAACATGTACACCGGTGTGCGGTTGGTACGCTCGGTCAGCCCATTTGTTTGCGGGTGACACGAAGTAGAATGGCGAAAGCTGGAAGCGCGAAATCGAAGAAGCTCTTCTACGACATCTGCAGTAAACTGGCGGTCGCAGTCGCTGATGATGACTCGAGGAGGGCCGTGACGGAGATTGATTGAGTGCAGCAGAAAAAGAGAAACTTGGCTGGCGGTGGCAGCCATCTGGCAGCCGGGTAAGGCAGCCATCTCGCACTACCGGGTCAGATGATCGGCAGCTACGATGATCCAGCGGTTCCCTTTCGATGAGCGAGGAAAGGGATCCATGAGACCAATTACAACTTGCTCGAAAGGAGAGCTAGGAGGCGTCAGTAGTAGTAGGAGTCCAAATGGCTTGGTAGTTAAGTACTTGTGGGCCTGACACTGAGCGCAACCAGCCACACGCACTTCAGTCGACCGACGCATACGGAGCCACTAAAACTCTCTTGGGCACGATGAAGTGTATGCGCTGCCTCTAGATGCCCGGAGGCAGGATCATCGTGCATAGCCCGCACAATAGTGGAAGGTAGCTTCTGCGGAATAACAAGAAGGAAGCGGATAGCAGTTGTTGCGAAATTACTTTTGCAGAGGAGGCCATCACGAACACGAAAAGCGTCGGGTTGTTGTGGAGTCATGCGCAGCGTTGAAAAGCGGCTGTATACGCAGAGGTCTTCTCACTATTCCACCTCAGAGGTCTCTTTCTCAGGAAATGCTGGCATCAAAGAAGCAATCAGGTGGTCAAGTTTATCCGCATTCAAAGTGTCGTGTTTAGTGGCATTCTCGAAAGGCAGTCTGCATCAGCGTGTCGGCGACCACTCTTGTATGAAACTGTGAAGCTGTACTCCTGGAGACGTAGAGCCCAGCGCGCGAGATGACCAGATGGATCACAGAGGTTGACAAGCCAGCGCAACGAATGATGATCCGTGACGATTGTGAATGGAAGCCCATACACATACGAGCGGAAACGTTGCACAGCAAAAATGACCGCTAGGCATTCCGGCTTCGTAACGGTGTAATTGCGTTCCGGATTGCTTAGGGTGCGACTCGCCCAAGCAATGACGTCCTCTTTCCAGTCGCATCGTTGAACGAGGACTCCACCTACGCCCACGCCACTCGCATCGGTGTGGATCTCTGTCGGTGCGGCTGGGTCGAGATGCCGAAGAATGGGGCCTGATGAGTGCTACAAGCACAGCCCACCGGAACACACACAATGGACAAAACAGGCAGGAGAGTGTCCTCACAGGCATGAAATGCACCTTCCTCGCTTGGAGCATCCTGTTTGAGCGCGTAAGAAATGTAAGAAAGAAAGAAACTTGGTTCCATCGAAAGATCATTTTACGTCCTAATAACCTTTTAAAAGCAAAGCTCATCACATAAACCATAGCACCAGTGTCCACTAACGCCATTGTAGACACACCGTCATCAAGGACTGCCACTTTGTTCTTCAACATAAACACCGGCCGAGGCATATCATTCAGCAGCGAACCTCCAGCGATTTCACCTCCATTGGCTGCGCTCTCTAGTTTTCCGGTGGTGGGGACCTTGAACGATACCGTGGTGAAGGAGACCGGTGCAGTCGAGGAGCAGGACGCGGCATCATGCTACGGTCGGAAGCTGGGGAGCGGTTACGAAAGTTTCCTTGCCAAAAGTTGCTGCCAGAAGGCGACTGAGCCATTGAAGGCCATTGGGCGTTGGGCGCTGGGGTTGAGAGTTGATCGTACCGAGGTCTTTATCGATGAGGACAACATCGGGATGTGTGGCAAAGAACGCCGCAGAAGTAGAGGTCATTGCGACACTTCTGTTACTTCGGCTGTATGCGACATACAGTCTCCGGTATTTGCCCGTGTCACTATGGCACACGTTTGCCAAGGTTGCGCATGAAAATGGTGCCCTGACGACTACTCTATGGTGACGATAAAATTACGAAACAGGAATGGCGTCGATATGAAAATACAATATTGACACCAGTGACAAAGTTGTATTCAGTTATTTAGTGCGTTTGTAAATTTTCATTATTGTTGTGTATTTCGTATCGTGTCCACCCTAATTGGACCTCGTGGCCACACTATTTTGCGAATAAAAAGAAGTGTGGCACCTGACTGCTATATCTTTTGCACAAGAATGCCCTAATATTATTAGTCCCCCTTTACCGATGTCAAGGCCCCAGTTTCAAAACCAGTGGCGGCACCTCCTTTCTTGCGTATTTCACTTAGTCGACATGTTTATACCGTGATAATCATTAATGGCGGCTACTAAAGGCATGGCAGACAGTGACGACCCACAGTGACTCGGTGAATGTAGCGGAATACTCCAATAACTGGTTTCGCTATGAAGAAAATAGCTGTAGGTTCACTTTTAAAGAAGAGCTTGAAATAACACAGTCAAAGCAAAACTACACGCACAAAAAATAATGGCCAAAATTTTATTGACATAGACCGGGGACGCAAAAAAAAAAACATCCAAAGAGAGGAAAGCACTAAGCGAAACGGCTTGTCGTTCCGGATGTGGCCCGAAGTTATCTCTTGGTGCACTATATAAGAGCGAGGTCGAGAAACTTTTTTGAATTATAGAGAAAGTTTCGAGGCATGAACATGCGCGAGAGGCTGGAAAATGGCACTTGCGCGGTTAGGTCCGAGAATACGGCCATCGACGCCTGTGGATGGGTTATGAGCCATTACATTTCATCTTCGACGAGGAGAAGGCTTGCTTCGTCGGCCGAGAAGGCGACTGAGCAGAAGGGGAAATAAAATCCCGGAGAGCCGCTGTATCAAATATAGGAGCAGTGACTGAGCCTGCACTTAAAGCTTCGCCTTCTGTGGAACGAATGCATAAGGGCCGATATTCTTGCGAAACGTGCCCTTCTGTCGTGAAACCGTTTTATGTCCGTTTCTTGCTTAAATAGATGATATTTTCGTACGGAGTTGCGTGTTCAAGTACGTAAACAAGAAATTTCAAGGCCTTGTTTTCAAACTAAACACAAAGAATGAGTGACAGGGTGTGTGAATTAGTGACTTCGTGAATAAGTCAATGAGCGAATGAATGAGTGGGTGAGCGAGCGAGAAAGAGAGAGAGAGAGAGAGTCATGGTCAATGTAAATCGGCAGAACTAATCATCAGAATAAAAGACTACGCACGTCCGTTTATATATAGCGTCATACTGACATTATGCCGCGTGGCAACCCAGGCGAATAAAAAAATTGTGCTGGCGAGCGTGCATTGTATGGCGACAGCACTACTGGGACAAACACTGAGGAGAGTAGGAGCAGAACATACGCTGTCCTGTTTAGCGCATGTTCTGTCCTTCAATGCTTCAGTTCATGTCCCAGTAGCGCTGCCGTCATACAATCAGCACAACTAACCAGTTAACATGTGATTATAATTCGGAATTTTGATTGCGTCCTTGGTAAACCTGCCTAGAAATAGAACAATGAGATGAAGATTAGAGCTCTTAGCAGAGTAAAAGAAGCTTCTTTCCCTGCCGTGGTTTGGTACACAGGTCACCTTTTTGTTCTAAAATTGGCGCAGCAATTAGAAGCCTCAGACAACCCCCTCGCCATAGCGTCCCAATAAACTCTTTTCCATCCTCCTGCTGTAACTATGGCATAACTTAATGTATGAAGCCACGCAGTACTAATGAAACAGCTGCAGAGCCTTTACTCGCGGAATGAAACGCGACACGAAAACTTTAAAGTAGAACACTGCTTATTTGTAATTACTCAGTAGTGCCATTTCATGTCAATGCGATTCTGGGGCCCTATTCACTAAGCTCCTCGTTTGTAAGCGTTATTTTATCGGCTGGCCGGCTTCGCTAATCATATGGCTAGCATCGCGATTGGCGTGAATTGGCTCCTACTAAATCTTTTAGTGTGTAAGAGCTTGTAAACGTATGACCTAGTCACTAAAGGTGATGCGGACTACGATCTTAGTACACAAATCTGATGCAAGTACGGAATTGCACCAATGTGACACGAATTGCCAACGGGTGGAAACGACTGTATGCGCATTAGTTAGTCCCAGGCTGACGCGTTTCATTCCGCTAGCATTTTACAACGGTGACCAATTGAAGAGCTAACAGCGGAGGTGGCGGTGGTGGTGTGTAGCAACTTTATTTTAGCAGAAAGCGGTGGGAGGCCACGCCGCAGGGAGGTCTAGGTCGGGGCCCATGGAGTCGCAACTTTGGCCATCAACTCTGCCAGCATGGCTCGCAGAAGGTTTTTGACGCTCGGAGCACGCGCTCCCAGGTCTCCACGGAGGAAGTCGATCGTATGAGGTCTCCCGAGGGCAGGCTACGGTTGCACCAGTCCGGTATGTGCTTCTGCGCTGCCGGCGTCAAGCCGCAATGCGTGCACCCGGACGCGCTGTCATTCTTGAGAATGGCCACCAGCCTGCGGGGGCTCAGAACACTATGTGTCTGAGTCCTCCGGATGGCGACCGCTTGGTGTCGTTCCAGAGTGTTACGTGGAGGTGGATGCGCGCATCGCTCCTAGAGCTATTGTCTAAGTTTATCCCCATAACTCTTTGAGGCATCTTCATGAGCACTCGGCCGAGCTGCCCCAACCCCCCGGTTGGTGTGTGCGCGGGTGGCTAGGTGGGCAGCTTCACTGCCCGGGTTACATTCGTGACCCGGGGCCCAGAGAAGTCTGAGCGTCGCCTCTGGCTCTCGTAGTTTTCGCAGGGTTGCACGTTTAAGATATACCGTGCGGTAATTTACATGGTCCTCATTCAATACGACGCTATATAGCATGTACCGGCGGTGTTGGTGCCTTCGGCAACCTCTTCCGCTTCGACTATGGTTTGCACCCTGATGGTCTCTGTGTGGAGGATCACGCCATGTCCATCAGCTACTGCTATCGTATACGCGCCACTGCATCCACGATGGCGGCTGGCTTGCCTGTCAGGGGGCGTCGAAGCGATTCTGTGCGTGCGTGACCCCTGTCCTTGTTCTGTTCATCCATATTCTCGGGGAGCGATGGGATGACAATCTTGTTTCTGAGCTCGAGGGGGATCCTGACCCGGGGAGTGATACCAGTGCTTGGTGGAATGTTTGGCAACTTGACAGCCTGACAGCCTCCACCACTGTGTTGTACGTCGGGCATCAATGGTTTCGGCAACAGTATAGAGCGCGTATCTGATTGTACAATCAGCACAGTCTGGTAAGCATGCTTGCTACAGGCGATGGGTGCAAGAATGTGGGACACATTCAGATATGATGGATCATCGCTTCGTGCGTGTTTGTTTCGCATCCACGTCACCTGAGCGCCACAAGCGTGTTTCGCCGCTCCTTGTCACAAAAGAGCTACCCTTGCGCGCGAGTCGACAGCCCGCTGAGCTAGCTAGTGGGAAAAACGGCTTTTATGTGATATAGCGTGAAGACAACTGCTTGTGTCAGCAGGTGGCATCAAAGCAAACACGCATAGAGCGATGAACCATCACATGAGAATAAGCCCTGCGTCGTCGCTTTCATCGCCTCAAGTATAAGCCAGCCCACCAGATACGCGCTCAACATTTCGTATTTCGACTGTCCACGGTAGCTGTATATATTCTCGTTTAGTATGCATAGTACATCCATAGCATCGCTGTAGTAGCATACGTCCACCTCATTTCAGTTATGGCCATCCGTGATTTAAGTGTTACTTGACATGAAGACCGGGGTAGTTGGAGAAGTATGGGAGAGGCCTTTTCCCTGCAGTGGGCGTAACCAGGCTGCTGCTGCTGCTGCTTCTGCTGACATGAACGCTTTCTGCGCCAGTGTGTCTGAATAATTTTAACTGAGCAGAGCTCGTACACCTTTGCTGACCGTCTGCCAACAATCTGCTAACCGGATTATTTTTCAGCGCACATTATTTGATTACACAACTAAGATAAAACAAGAGGAAAGCTGCAAATCTTGCGCAAGGCAGGTATGACGTCAGCTTTCATCGCATGCTGATGAAATCAGCAGGGAAACTATCGCAGCAAACGACAGAGATCATGATCATCATCATCAGCCTGGTTACGCCCACTGCAGGGCAAAGGCCTCTCCCATATTTCTCCAACAACCCCGGTCATGTACGAATTGTGGCCACGCCGTCCCTGCAAACTTCTTAATCTCATCCGCCCACCTAACTTTCTGCCGCCCCCTGCTACGCTTCCCTTCCCTTGGGATCCAGTCCGTAACCCTTAATGACCATCGGTTATCTTCCCTCCTCATTACATGTCCTGCCCATGCCCATTTCTTTTTCTTGATTTCAACTAAGATGTCATTAACTCGCGTTTGTTCCCTCACCCAACCTGCTCTTTTCTTATCCCTTAACGTTACACCTATCATTCTTCTTTCCATAGCTCGTTACGTCGTCCTCAATTTGAGTAGAACTCTTTTCGTAAGCCTCCAGGTTTCATAGTAGAGATCATAGGGATCACAGGGATCATAGTAGAGAGTTATCGCTCAGCGAGCCAGTGGGTCAGCATAGACGCCAGTTTGCATGCGGAGTACAACGTGTGCCGTGGCGTCTACTCTGGCCCGCTGGCTCGCTGAGCTATAACTATCTAATAACCGTCAGGCTCCACACTGATGAACCACAGTAGGCTGACTAGAATGCAAATAACAAGAAGGCGAACGCTCTGAAAGCTTCCATAAGTCTCTTGACGGACAGGGACATTAATTTCTAACTATTGATGCCTATATTGTTCTTTCTGCTTTTTATGTTTATGTGCCGTTACTTGTCCATTCCATCGTATACTTATTCACATATAGGCATTTTCCAATATGCTGCACTTGTATGTGGCCGCCATTTCTGTATTCTTCCTGGAAGGATTTCGACTTTTCCCTACATGTGTGAGTGAGTGCGAATGCGCGTGTTCTTATTTGCTCATTTATTCATGTAGTTTCGGGATATTCATTAGATAATTAAACGTTGTCGAAAGGCCGGGAATGAAAGCCATCAACATTTTCAATATCATCCAATATCTAAATCAAGCAGGGAAATATGTATATTTAGCCGAGAACGCTACCACCTCCTGTATGTTACCGTGCTCTTTCGTTGACGTTGCGTCTTTTTCGTTTTCAAATTTCCTGACACGCAGAAACTCACCCGCAGGCACAGGCACATATAAGCATACGAGGAAAGCGCGCGGATTCCCATCTCATTAGTGTTCGTATTACGGCCACTGCGCCGACTGAGAACGGGGCAGTGCGTAGCACATCTCCGTGGCTACGCCGCGATCCTCTGGGTTCTTGCAGAGATCAAGGCACGTGCTTCGGGCTTTCCCTCAGTGTCGGCGTGTCTTCAACACCAGCGAGAATGCTGCAAACGCCGCGCTTGGCCGAATAGATATATTTTATCACCCCCTTCCCCCCCCCCCCGCTTTTTTTGTTTTGACGTTCGCTTTGCCGGTGTGCTCCACGACTTGGTCGCGCACGCGGAATCGGCAAACGCTATAAATGCCTTCGCTCATAAATATTTCAGCATGCGCCCCCCCGCCTCCGTGTTATTCCGCACCGCTACTCTCCCAACTCGTTTCAATGAAGGAGTTTGAATATCAAAAAAGGGAGGAATAGGAGGGAGCGGAGGGCGTGATTGGCCGCTTTTTTTGTCAGTCTAGCTAGTCAACTATTCTTTACTCTTTGCTTTAGGTTTGCGGTATCCAGTAGGTGGTACGCACTGCTGGAAGTTGAGACTGTCCCTGCTGTCACTTCCCGGTATTAATATGTATCCAAGACCTGTGTGCGTGCGTGTGTGCATATGTGTGTGCGTGTGTGTGTCATAGACTCGCTTCAAGTTGTTCATAGTGACGTCTCGTGGCTTGTCTTGCAATTGGATCTGCATAAAACACGTTTCTATAAAACTGCTTCTTGGCCTGTTCGGTACTAGCTGTAAGACGTAGTTGCCGCGAAAGAACACGCACACGTGCTCACGCACTACCTGTGTAATGGTGTGTGTCTTGCGGCCGGTGTGTTTTGCATTGAAAAATGTGACTCTCGCAGCCGGCTTAGGACTGCGAAGAGAATTCGATGATGACAAATGAGGTTTTACTAATAGACAAGACACAGTACAAGAGAATATTATACAGGAGGAGGTTCCGAGGTCGAAGACTGTAATGGGACCTCCTGTAAAGCGTATAAGTATAATATAAACAGCAGTTGCAACAAATAATGTAAAATGTTAAAAGAAATAGCAAACTTAGTATTGGTTTAGCTTTGGCAGTACTAATACAAATAAGCTGCAAACATGCTAGTAAAAAACTATAATAATTATTGACACATTCGACTACTTACAGAACTATAACGCCATTATGAAAGTAAATGGTTAACGAGACATAACCAAATGAACTTTTATTTGTGTAGCGTAACCAAATATACATTTGGAAGGGAGGAAAGAAAAAAGAACTTATCTAAGTGGTGGCAGATGATGAAATGTAGTCTTTTAGTTGTCGTTTAAATTGGAATGATATACATGACTTAATATTAGGAGATATAGTGTGTTCCAGATGGAAACGGACAGAAAAATGGATACTCTGCTTACCATAATTTGTACGTACCTTGGGAAGAATAAAATTATTATGTAGTGCAAATCGCGTAACACTAGTATTCATTAGACAAGATCGAGGCATAAGACTGTTTCGATGAGCGTTATCTAGTTGTCGGTATAAAAACGTACCAAGACTAAGGTTAATAAGTTCGTCCTCAGTAGGAATGTTATGGTTATGTAATAACTGTTTGGAATTGAAATGGTTACGACTAAATGTAATTATTCTAACAGCCTGCTTTTGTAATACTTGTAATGATTGTAAGTGGGTAGGATACGTATTGCCCCAGCATGCAATGTGATAGTTTATATGTGAATGGATAAATGAGTAGTATAAAGAGAGTGAACTAATGGCGTTCTTCTGCCCAATGTTTAGCTAGTCGACGCATATGAACCATATGTTCCTTGTTGGACTCCCTCTCTGCGTCAATATGACAAACTCGCACATTAGTCTCGCTTGAAAAAATTATCAACAGGGGCAGGTGTGCAAGAAATTGATTTAACGAGGGTCGTTTTGCCAGCCTTGTCTAGAACATCCGAATACCGGCATCCCAACGTTTCCTGGGCGGTAATTCATTGCAATATACCGTGTATATTCCTTCAGGAAATATCCGGAATTTTCTGGCCTTTGTATGCAATTTAAGAAATGATTTCCTGATCAAGTGCACCCACTAGTCAGTTATAGATAATTAATTAGGTATTTTAAACAAAATGTCTGTTATCTAAATGAAATAGTACAGACAGCATTTTGTGCTGTAAACTGTTCGAGACCATTTCTCTCAGAGTGACTCCCAAGTATACCGGTTCCATGCTAGGAGGTCGGTTCCAACGCGGTTAATTATGGCGCAGGGCGCGCAACGTATTCTTGCACGATCACTTTCGGCTACTCTATCGCTTTCGTGGGCCGGAGTTTTCCGTACCAACCAATCAGCTGATCCGGTTTCGTTCAACCAACCAATGAGCACGCACTGAAATTGATATCGCCGAGTGAGTAAGTGAATATGTGGGATTAAAAGAAGGCAGGGATGTTCACTTAAACTACCGAAGAGTCCGGTTGGCTACCTCACGCTTGGGGAAGGGAAAAGAAGAATAGAAAGAAGGGAAAGAGAAACGAACGCGGTGAGTGTGAGCACATGTACAGGTATCTCTACAATGTTAAAGGCTTTCGCACAAGCCAGTCGATCGTTGTCAGAAAGCGCAAAAGTGCTTTCACTGTATTCTGTGCCAATGATTGGTGTGGACAAATGACATAGGTTGTCTTCGTGTTTCAAATTGAGGACAGTGGCGCAATGACTGGTCAGTGTTCTTCTCGCAGCCGCAGACATTACATGCAGGACTGTCAGCCATTCCAAGCTGTGCTGAATAAGCTTTCGTGAAGGCAACTCCTAGCCACAACCGACACAGAAGAGGCGCTTCGCACCGGTGCAGTCAATCCGGCAGCGAAGATATCGCCGAAAGTAATTGTCCGAGAATACGTCCCCATTATTAACCGCAGACAGTATTTTAATAGAATGGTAGCCTAATAGATCGATCTGCTCCCTTTCGCGCTGTTAATTGCGAGTGCCGAAAAGGCGTTGCGGATGTTTCTTTCCGCAAATTGGAAAGAGCGCAACGTAATCGACGATTCAAACATTGTCAAATTGGATTTATATTATACGGCAAAACTAAATGATGATATATATATATATATATATATATGAATTTGTTGGCATAGGCAATGAAATGTCACAAAGAAGTGTTCCACAGGGATCCATATTAGGTCCCGTGCTTTTCCTTCTATCTATAAATGATATTACCAAAGTTCAATATACACCTGAAATTACAATGTTTGCTGACGACACTAGCCTGTTCTTCAAAGGATACATAATTCAGGAAATAGAAGCTTCAACAAATGTATACCTGCCTAAGCTTTCTGATTGTCTAACAAAAACCAAACTAAGACTAAACAAACAAAAACCGAATTTATTATGTTTGGGCCTATTAACAAGCTCATCAGCGATAATATAATAATTTCTTATAACGACAATGCCTCGAACAAGTAAACACGCAGAAATTCCTAGGTGTCTGCTTCCATGAACACCTGGATAACCCATGTGAATCACCTCTTGACCGACTTAAAGGGCCCCTGAAACGGTTCGGACAAATTTTGTAGACGCGTAGGGTACAGCTTAAGTAGAACATTCGCACCACAATTTAAGTGAAGCGTTACGTATTAATGGAGCTACAAGCGATTATAAGTTACCCTCCTCCCCAGCCATGCTTTTCCTCCTCAACTCGTCCGCCGAGCGAGCGGGGCTAAGCTCCGCCTTCACTGGTCCTGCGTCACGATGCGACGTCACATCGTCCACTTCCGGGTGTTTTGGAGCCCGCCCCCGCCCGCGCGAAACCTCTCCGCTAGCTGCTTGGCTGTCGACCCCAAGCGAGAGCTATCGAAGCAGCGTGCGTTGCGAGCATTCTGTCGTAGCGCCGAACGTGTCTGGTATTCCGTTAACCACAGGCAAGCTGGTCATTTCGGCAAATGACTGGAGGCATAAACTCAAGCTGGTGAAGGAACTTTGGCGTAGACGTACGTGAGCGGCCTGATCGGTCTGCACGGTCCAGACACTTGTTGACGCAGCGCTTAACCAGTCAAACAAAGCGCTAATATTGCTCTAACGAAGTGTAAAACATTTTAAACATTTATAAAAACGACGTTTTGATGATTACACTCCTGCGAAAAGTACGCATCAGCAGCAAAGAAGGAAACGCTTCGTTGCTGCTACTGTGTATGGTAGAGCTCTATGCCACCAGGTGGCTGCACCGTGCAGACCATTCACATGTGCCCTTCTGCTCATTTCGGCTCATCCCGTTACGGCACAGTCAAGCGGCCAGATCCTCTCCCCTTGCGCTTACGTTTGCCCTAATACGGGACTCGCGAAACGCTATTGCGTTAGTAATCTTCCGGTGTAAAGTGACGGCCACAAACGCGCAAATCCTGCGCGGCAGCCAGTTCGCTCGTACGCTGCCTTGCAGAGGGACACGATGTCGCAGCTTGACATATTGCCAGTCGCTACGTTTGCAGCCCACAAGGCAACAAAGTCGGATCATAGTACTCGCGAAAAGACTGACACCAACTCTGAACGCGGAGCTCTCGTCAAAATGGAGTACGTTGTAACACAAGCAGACGACACTTGCTGTGTGCCGGAAGTGCTTACGTGTACTGAAAAATTGTTCTTGTGCATTCTCTTTATGCTACTTTCTTTTTATAAAAATAAATTAACTAACATTCCAACTATTTCGAAGATCATTTGTTTACCATAAAGTTAGAAAAATTATCGATCACGCACCCTGGTCAGCCAATCGGATAGCTCGCCCCACTGACGTCATATGGGTTATTTCGGTCATATGGGTAGGGACGGCTTAAAATTCCGCCGAGCAGTGCGCTGCGATCGGCAGCGGTGTGCATTTTTAAAACCTTATAATAAATTACACGCTTTACGCAGAGCACTTAGACGTGTCAATTAATGATCAGAAGGACCTACTCTAACGACTCAGTACGTTTGTAGAAAATCGTCAAAAGCGTTTCAGGGTCCCTTTAACTCGTTCAGTGGGATCTCTGAGTAGGATCGCTTCTCTACTCCCTTCGTGGTTAAGTAAATTATCGTACTCGCATTACTTTCCTCGAAACTACTATACGGAATGTTGGTGTAGGGAACAACTAAAACGAATTATGATAGGTTATTAACCTTGCGAAAACGCGTGCTTCTTATCTTACAAAAAGATAAAGGTCATCTCCAGCACATAGCCACTGAATTACTATTTCTTAAACATGAAATCCTATCTGTTAAAAAGTATATAATCTAAAGCTGATGCAACACATACATAAGCTTATTACAGGATGCTTTCTCAAGCACTGGATCCATAAAATAAGTCTTCAGAAGCTCTGGCTGGAACACTTAAAAAATATGCACAAACTATGGCAAGCAGGTCATTTAATATAAAATAGTGCAATTATTGAACCCCCATGAATCGAATATTGACCATACATTACAGACCAAGCAACTCAAACGCCATTATCAATAATTCCTTCTCGCTACTACGCTCACGGTCGATCCATAAAAGTTGTGAAATTATGTTTGTATATTTCTAGTTGAATTTCTGCTGGTATATACAATAATTAAACAAAGTTGTTTAATTATATTTCAATGCATGTTTTTCGACGTATAATGTATGCAGAGCATGTCGAATGTGCATGTATAAGCAAACAAGCATGCGATCAGATGACAAAAAAAAAAGAAACAATCAAGCGCTTTGTACTTGATCAAATGTATATAATATCATGTATATACAGTAAAAGCTCGTTAATTCGAACCGCAAGGGGAAGCCGCTTCAGTTCGAATTAACGAAAGTTCGAACTAACGAAAGTGAAGGAGGGCAACAGTACACTGCGATTTGGAAGCACTAGGGCATGTCAGAAACTTGGCGTGTCAGAAAGTGATGGCGTGTGCCGCGGGCACACGCCATCTTCAAGTCGAAGCTCTGGGTCCGACTGTGCCACACCACCGATGTCCACCGAAACGAACGTTAGCCGAGGCTTAACACCATCCCAATGAATCGCGACGGCCGATACCTCCTAAGCTGAAAACAGAGGTGCACAACCGATGAAGACTGCCGAGACAAAGACGCTGAACATGTGAAGGTGGCGAAGGCCCTGATTCGTTGTTTCTTGATTGCAAGCGCAGCTGCGACGTACTTGATTCGCTGTGTTTTGGAGCTTGCCGTGCCATCTCCGCACAACATTAGCAGCTGTACAAGATTTGAAAAGCCTCCGAGATTCGCAACGGGCAAGAAGTCTCCGAGGTTACGTAGAATGGAGAGGCGGCAGCCGCCGCTGCCTTCTGGCTGACCCCGCGTCGGTTAGATTTTTGTCCGATTTTTCCTTCTCTTGCCGTTCTCTCCGTTTCGGAGGCAATACAGCCTTGTGTGTAGGCAGTAGGCGCGCTTCTCTGGTCGTGTGCCAGGCGAGCGTAGTTCGAATTATCCGTGAGGGAACCTTCTCGCTTTCGAATTAACGGACTTTTTTATACATAGACATCTATGGAGCTTGGCCGGACCAAATCGTACAGTTCGAATTATCCATAAATTCGAATTATTGAAGTTCGAATTAAGGAGCTTTCACTGTATATATATATATATATATATATATATATATATATATATATATATATATATATATATTACGATACTGCTCGATCACGCACGCCCGTGTTTGTTCCGTGCACACCTGCTAAGTCAAAAATGGTAATCCCAGGAACTTGGAATGACTGAAAGCTGAGCAATTAATAAATAAGTTGGTAGGGAATTAATGTTTGCTGAACGGCAGGCGTGCAAACAAGGCCGCGAAAAAAAAAAAGAAAAAAAAAACGCGGTTTCGTTGCGTTTGCGTTGTACTTTGCGCAACTACCCGTATAAGCCTGCGACACTTGACGAGTAGCTGGTGGACTGCTGCCCCGACTATACTTTACAAGCCACGGTCGAGCTGATCACTAAGCCTTGGCTACACTGATGACAGCTACGTTTACGTAAATGCGACAGTCTATAGCGTGCCACATTCGTTAGCGCATCACGATAATGGTTAGGCGACAGCGTTTACACGTGGTGTATATCCCGCCCTGGTCCGAAACGATTGACCGGAACCTGTTTCAGGAGGTTGTCATTCCACCGGCGAGTGTAGGAGAGCGCACGACGGCAGCCGTCTCTCACCCTCAACGCGACACGCCTGGGTTCACATCTACTGCGCGAGGCGACTTAACCCATCTGGAACCACTCTCCCCTGTCGCATCAGTGCGATTCGCCTTCACGTATAGCGCATCGCTGCCGTTTACGTGAATGCGATGCGGCACTTCTACCACTCATTTAAACGACGCTAACTACAGACAAAGCGGGTGAACCCGGACTGGGGTTCTTGAGATAAAGTTCACCCTCTCACTCTCGCTGTTTCTCTTTTCGCTTATTCTTGAGTCTCTGTTTGCACGCCTGCCTTTCAGCGACCGTGAATCCGATGAATCCTAGCCGGAGTGCTTTATGCTATACATCCCAAACCGCTCTCTTGTTTTCAGAACGCATTCGACCAAAACCTTACATTACCTAACCGCAAGTATACTTTGCAGTGTTTTTTTCTTTGTGTTTCTTTGCTTTCTTGTTCTAATTTTAGGCTGTGGACACTTTCTTCTTTTCATGCCTTTTTTTTTTCTTTGCTTTCAAATGGAAGCTTTATCTCAGGGCCAACACCAATGCCACTTATTCAAGTACGTCTAAAACACAGAAATGCTTTCTTGAGACAATTGCTGGATCGATTTCAATAACATTTCATTTCAATAACAAATTCATTTTTAGAGATTTTAAGAAGCAGAATCACAATTGAGGGCTTCGACGTCTTTACGATAATTTGTAAAAAATGGGTAAATAAAAGAGTATAGAAGCACTAAGTTCACAAATTCATAATTCTGCACCAAAAGTAAATATCGCGGTTTTCTAAACTGCATCTATTAAGCCATATATAAAGCGCACTACTTTGAGATACGACTTTAGACACTACGTAAATTAGCATACGATGTTTGCAAAGGCGTTGCAAAAGTCCTACTCACAAGTAGGCGACCTATTTCATAGCGGCGTATAATGCGTCAGTTCCGTTAGCTTTAAATTCATAAGCAGAATTGTGATATGTTTTTTCATTGCCGAATTACAGAGTGCTGCTTATTGGGAAACTTGGGATTGACTAATTGCAACGGAATGTTTATAGAAGCGTCAGTTGTTAGGAGCGCTCCGGTTTATTTATCCATCTGCCTTACTCTGTCATTGTCCTAAAAGCGCGCCCTACCACAGTATGAGTTACAGATTTGTAAACTTCGCAGTTTTCAACCTGAGGGCGAAAGGCTGAAAACGTAGATTGAGATGAGAAGAAATAAACAAAGCATAGCCCGAGGCTGTCTACCCAGTGAAAAAAAAAAGAATTTTGTCCCCGCGACATTCGTGTCCCAATATCCGTGCACCGTTTCGGAGACAAATAGGACATCCGCCGAGCATCCAACCTCGGATGCCCCTACCATAGGCAACCCAACGATTTCGCGCATGCACCTTTTTCGTCTTAAGCCCGCTTCGCATGTTGCGATTTTCGTCGCACCGCAAGTGCGATTTCGGTCGCATGCGACAGAATTCGCATTCGCTGGTGTCGAACCCCCCCTCCAATCCTTTGCGACTGCAGCATACCGGCTATGTCGCACGTCGCACCGATCGCAGCGATCACTGCAAGTTTTCTTCGAAATTTTTTAGATATTTGCAAAATTGCCACGCGACTGACTGCTCGCTAATTGTCCTCACTTTAAAGGGCAATGGCATATTGCACTAACTTCAGCGCATTGAATTTTTGTTTATGCTGCTTGCAACCTATCGGTGTAGTATTCTAAGAAACTACTTCACCGCAAATATCGCTGCCCCCCGCCCCCTCTTTAACTTGCTTCTCTCTCTCTCTGTACTTCCTGTAAAACACATGAAACAATGTGGAAAGCTGTAAAACACCTTGTATTTGTAAACAGTGGATAACACATTAAGTAAATGAAAATAAACATCTTGCAATGAAGTCAACCAGTTCCATCCATTCCTGCGAATGATAGCTTCCTTTTAAGTGCTGACGGTTACTGCATAAGCCTTGCCTAACAAGAGAGAATCAAAGTTGCTCATAAGTTTACAATTACATGTATTACTGAATAAACTCGTGTAACAATATCCTGTCGTTTCTGCCCCTATAAACAAAGAATCATGCAACTTGGAAGATACACAAAGACAGCATAACATTTGTGCATCTGAATCTTCTTGCTAGATTGTGAAATGTAGCTGCTTACTGATTTACTCCATGGTGGGATTTAATGGCATGCGCGTCCAGACTCCCCAGAAATCTGCCACGGGCACTCAGATTCATCCAGAATTCTACCCAGCCGAGCTTTCTCCGACTCGTATTTCATCGAAATTCTACTGAGCCAGGCTCACACAAAGCCTCACGGTTCGGTTCAAGTCTTAATGAGCTGAGCTCAGTTCACCGACCTGCGTATACATTACATGACATTAAGGTTGTGACCTGTGTGGTGCATAAGCAAACATTGCATAGGAGCCGGTGTTCCATCAGATGGAAATAAGGAAAATTGCACGCATTGCAGTTAGTTTTATAGAATTTAATTGACCGTTGCATGAAAGCTTCGCGTCATGTCAATTCCAACATGCGCATCGGGTCTACGTCATATTTTTTGCGGATACTCTTGGCGATCTTGGCCATTACTGAGTGGCCACAATCTGCAAATTTCAACAAAATGTTGAATAAAGCACTTTGGTGCAGCATATAAAAAAATACGGTTACATCAATGCAAGTACAACAATCAAAACATTATAAACGCATGAGCATACAAAGGTGCACACGGATGCTAGATATATGTAGAGACGGAATCGCACTTCGGCCGACTTGGCTGCCATCTACTGCGAATGAAAAAGAAAAGAAGAAATGTACAGGACGACACTGCAATGAGGCCACGCATGGTCATGCGGCTTGCCTGGTCCCTGAGCTATAGGCGAAACATACCTGGAATCTAGTAGTTGCCGCGAGGTAGCAGACACAGACGCTGGCGGACTGAACGTGGCATACACGAACAATTATCTGTACCGCATAGGACTTACCACTAACCCATACTGTGATAACTGTCGCCACTTAGAGACAATTGAGCACATATTACTAGAATGCACCGCGTACCGCGACGAGAGACATTTTTTTAAGCACCAAATGGACATGATTCGCCACGAACCGTTAACGTTACCGAGCATCTTAGGTCCAATGCCCGGCCCTTCAAAACAGCGACGGGTTTTGGATTTATTGTTCAAATACCTGACAGAAATTGGTCAAATAGGAAAGCTTTAAAAATTGCATCCTTCCTATACAAAAGCCTAAATTTACCCACCATGTCACCTGTAAATATTAGTATCAGGTCCACTCGGACATTTCATATTTCTTTTTATCCTTTTTTTCTCCCACTCTTTTCTGGAATCCTTTAATCCCATTCCCCATCCCTATACAGAGTAGCATGCCAGCGGTTATATACGCGCCGGCAAAATTCTCTGTTTTTCTAATAAAGAGCCCTCTCTCTCTCTCTCACGCTGGCGGAGTTCGCAGCCGGCCACTCAACCATTACAGACATGTGGGTTCAGTCTGCACTCGTCCTTAATCATACTTTTAGTGTCTGTATTTGAGCTTTTAATTTGGACTCCTCAAAAATCTTGGATTCTGAACCTTGCAAAGGTAAACAGTTTGAATTCCATTGTTGTTCATGAAGAAAGTATCTATAAAGGCTTAGAGATATTGTCAATGCTTAACACTTTCCCGCAGAACAATATGTAGTATGCTATTGACATTCAAGCAGATTTTCAACAACAAGAAAAGCAATCAGTCTTTCTTGTTTTGAGCATTGGGTTAATGCAGGCTATTCAAGCAGGCACAAACTTTTCCTAATACAGTCCGCTCGGGAATACCAGATTAGATTGTACCTTGAGGATTTCCTTGCACTTTCTTACTTTAGGTGATTAATCTAGTTTGAAATGGTATCTATTAGCGTGCCCTAACATTGGTCTAATGCCGGTTAAGTACATGACCAGCTTAACAGATTGGGATGCTTGCTTTAATTTTCAGTGATGGAACCATAACATCTGCTCCAGTTGCTTATGTTATTAGACATCTGGGGCTTTCCAGCCCCAATTTATTATAATGTGCTGAAGCAGGTAGAAGACCACGCATGTCATGTCAACGAGATCGGTCCATAGTTGCGATGGCTTACTACTCTACGCTTGCCACTATGAATGCAAAAATTCTAGCGCTCTATATTGTTACTGAACAAACAAACGTACTCATAACGACGTATTTATTCTTAGCCGTGCGGCTAAGCAGCCGCACTACGTATACTGAAACACATTGGTTAAGGTGGTGGTGGTGGTGGTGGTGATGTTGAAGCAGGCGGGGTTAGCCTGGCATACATAGCCGGCAATTGTTCCGCCTGATCCTCCTTCGAGTTGAGATCAGGGGTGTGTCATCAGCTGTCGATGAGCTCCGTGTCTCGCAGGAAGGCTATCAGCAGTCGTTGCGCTCTCTTCCTGAATGCCGCGGGCCCTCTGGGGAAAACAACGTCCTCAAAGGTCCTGTGCGTGAGACCGCTTTTTTGTAGCTTGTCGACCATCGCTTTTCTTTCTGGGTCAAACTGCGGGCATAGCCAAATGAAATGTTCGATGTCGCCAATGTACATATTGGTTAAAGCTTCTGATACACATTCACAGTATACTAACAACGCGAGACATAGGGCAAGAAAGTTGACGGCGCCCACATCTGTTAGAATGTTATGATGCTACGTACACAAGTGACTGCAGCTCCTAAGAAAATTGTGACGTCGGCTTTCACGCCTTTAGAAATACTCCGAGAGAACGTCTATACAAAATTACAGCTCACGCGCAGCGACGGGCGAACCGGGCTAGCGCTAAGGTTGAAGTTCACAGCACAAACTCCATTCCACGTTCAGTAACCACACACAAATCATTCGCGGCTTCCTTCAGGGGCAGGCGTGAGCTTCCGGGTTGGCGCTAGCTGCTGCGTTCGACGCAAGAGTGCTAGGAGCAGGGACCGCTTATGCGCAACGAGCAATATACGCACAATTTCTTTTTTTTTTTTGATAAGCTGACGCTAAGCACGGGTGGTAGCGCAAGGGTCTCGTTGCACTGACGCGACGACTTCGCTGCAGCTGAATCCCGAATACTGCATATGCAACGAGGATAGCTATATGTGTTTGTTTGTAGGTCCTCTTGTAATGTGTTGTGTACTCCCGGCAGAAAGACACGGACACAGAAAGCACAGTCGACAACACACAGCGCTGAACAGACCAGCTGCGACTGCGAACAGCTGTTTACGTCCGCCACGTCAACTCGCACTGAACTTCAGGAACCACTGTTGCGGGCACTCCAAAACAAATTTGAACGTCACAGCGCGTTTGAACGACAAAACACGCGTACTGTTTACTTCAACTGAAGACAGGTGCATAATATCACAATGCACAGATTGTTTCCCTACATCTGAAAAATTATGCATCACATGCCACGAAACCTGGCAGCAAGCAACTCTGGGTGTCGCACAGGCCGCATTGTTGAAGTTGCAGTCGTGTGAAATGAGCCCTCGCAAAATTGCATTGCGATGAGTGCGACTGCATCGAACCTTTTTTCTTTGTTCCAGTCGCAGCATGTGAAACAGCCTTTGTAACATGAATAGTTGTGCTCCCAGAAGCTTTGTCTTTGAGTTTCCTCACGGAAGAATAGTGGGTTCTCATATATGTTAGAATTAGAATTAGAAGCAACCATGTCAGCGTGTACTTCGTACTATGTGTATTTCCTGGAGTAGCTTATTTTTGAAAACTATAGATCTATACTAACATCACAAAAAACACATCACAAGAGCTGTGTCCAACGTTGTTTTGTGCAGTCTTTTCTTCTCACAGTTCATATTTACTGCGCTTAGACAACTCTCATTCGCACTCTCGAGCTCTTGCTCATGTGATGCTGGGAAGCCGAATATTCATGAACACGCTCGGAAGCCAAGGTTACGGGCCTGCGAGCTGTGTGATCTTGCACACAAAAAAAGAAAAGAAAAAAGAAAAAAGGAATTATTGGAAACGTTTAGGCTCAGGTAATTAGGCCTGCCAGTTCCACGCGGTGCAAGGGCCACAAATGGCCTCCGAACAAACCCACGGGCGCGCAAAGCGCGGACGACTAAGCGGTTCTGGTTCCGGCACCTCGAGGGACTTGTACTCCGCGGTGCTGTTATACATAGCTTGAGCTATGGTTACTATAAGCGGTGTGGCTGCAGTCGTTACCAAGGCTTGCTTTTTTTCCTTCTTCGCTTGCTTGTTTCTTTTCTTTCCCTTCTGCATGATTTATTCATGCTTGCAGGACGTCCGTAATGAGAGTGGAGGACGACGCTCTCTGACAAATAGTGCTGCGCGCCAAATCGAGTAAAAATCCGGAAAGAAGAGCAGAAGCCACGGCCCTCACAATCGCAGGTAAGCGAGCGTCAAGTGAGCGTTCTAATCTAGTCGCGTTCTCGTTTGCTTCATGCTCGCCCGACGATGAAGCGAGACCGGTGACGTCACTCATGGACGTCTACAGAGGGGCGTGTTACTTGAGCTCTTCGGCTGTTCAATGAAATTGGCCGGCATAGAGTTTTTCACTACATTACCTAGAGGGAAATCTGGCGCTGCTGCGCTGTGGTATGCATGGGAATGCCGGTATATTGTGGATTCGGATTGGCATCGTTCTCGCAGAGACAGGACGCCTTGAAGACGCGCTTGGCAAGTACCGTTTCGTCTGTCACAATGATTCATTTTCTACTACAACAGCACGCGAAAAGCTGTTTTAGCTTTATTATTACGCGAAAACATGTTTTGTTTAATTTTGAGAACTTGTTATTGTGTGTACGACTACATGTTACGTAAAAAGTATCAGCGGGCCGCTAAAGTTGGAGGACAGGCGACAAGGTTCGCGCTCGCTTTGAAACAGTTGGTTGTCTGTTCTTGCTTTTCTTCGCTTGGTCATGCATCGTGGGTGAGTAAAGATGTAATATGCGTGAATGGAAACATTTTATGAAGATTTTACTTTGAGAACGCGTTATTTGCGTAAGCCATATCCACGTTTTAGACGAAGCCTCTTACAACACCAGCCAACACGAGCCTCGCAGACACATATAACGTCATTCCCATGACGGCACGGTGCCCGCTTAAGAAACTCCTATAGATGGTTGCGCCAGATTACCCTCTAGGTGTTACAGTGAGAAACTCTATGTTGGCCGGCACTCATCACGCTGGAGAAATTAGCAGCGTTCAGATCTTTGCGTTTCTGGAAGCATTTAAGCGTCAGGTCTTCTGTGGGGATTGAAATGGTTCTGAGCTCACCGGATGGAACGCTTCGAGTGTTCTGTAGAGATTAAGAGGTGGCTATTTTGCTTAAAAGTAAATTAGTGCAATTTGCATAATTGCTTGTCTGATTACTTTATCGAGCGATGTTAAAATGCATGACTCTATAGTAAAATCAATCAAGAGCAAAGTCTTCAATTGTATCACCTTTCTCATTTTGAAAGAATTTCGGACATGTTTCGTAAAACGCCCAGTACGTATATACGCGCTTCGCGACGTGCGATCATGTTGATGACAGTGAGAATCCGGGTGAAGAACAATCACCGTCAAAAGTCAAAACAATATAGGCGTGATATTATCATTTCTCATTCAGCCCCTGGAGTAACATGCCAGCCCATTAGCCATTGCCAGCCCCTTAATCAGAGGCCATTATCAGACCTCTGATAAGGTCAGACGTTTTGTATATGCTTTAGCGAGAAAAGGAAAAAGAAATCTGTCAACCGACAGAGCAATCTACGAGAAGTCTATAGGCATTCTGGAGACTAAGTCCATTTCACTAGGCTCCTTCCACATTATTAGCCTTTACAATACATGCCCACGTTCGTTACTCCTAGACTCATCTCCCATGTTAGGACAGCTGCTTTTTCACAGCCTTCGATGTACCGCTGCTGGCAAAAACATGGGTGTGCATCCGGCTTTCAGTCGAGTATTCTTATCTCCATATTTTTACTGTAGAGGGTATGGTGCACTATGAAGAAATTAAATCAAGGCTATCGGTGGAATGGCGGGAAATGGATTGTTCGCCAATGTACTTAGCGTCACAATCTTTTTACTGAAGCTCGGAGCTCTAGATTTACGCGAAATTCGCAAAACATAGATAGACAAGCGCCCACGTCCACAGAATGGCAGAATCTAGCACAGCATGAGAAGTACTGTCTTTGCCGAGTGAAATTTACCGTGACAGACAGTAAACGATAACATTAAAAAACTCTCTCTCTCTCTCTCTCTCTATATATATATATATATATATATATATATATATATATATATATATAGAGAGAGAGAGAGAGAGGGGGAGGGAGAGAGAGAGAGATAAAAAGAGAGAGAGAAGGCACCCTGTTGTGCTGTTTCCGCCAGTGAAAGCCCGATTAAATCTGGCGCCGCTTTTCCCTTCGGCGATCTTCGCATGCCCCAAGAGGGAGGGCACAGAATGAAGCGGTGCTATCCCCATCGGCCGCGCTCCCGAGAGTGCGATTGCCAACGTTAGTTTGGAATAGGCCACGGCTGCCCGTTTTTCTTGGCTAATTGCTGCTAACGAGGAGCGAACCTCATCCCAAGAGCGACCGCGCTCCCAACGGCCCACGTCGAAAGGAGAAATGCGCAGGCTGGACGTGGTTGCACTCTCGGCTGGCAACGTGCTTGCCGTATGCACGTTTACGGTTCGGATTCCATGTTCGTAGTCTCCTGCCGACGCTTTCCTTGGCCTTCTCTCATTCGAAGCCTCTGCCTTCGCGCTACTAAGGCGCTTCTCTAGCATTCCTGCGAGATGTAGAATAAAAGGCCGCGATCATTGCGTTGAGAGACGAAGAATATTTACTCTATATATACAGAAGTTCCACAACTACGTTAGAAGAAAGTCCATGGTGGACTCTGTGTCTGGGACTCTCTGTTATTCTTTCTCCGGCTTACGCACACCGCACTGATGTGCGTATTTGATTGCTTCTTCTTCAGGTTCGCTCTTGGAGGAAGAACAAATATTCAGTACGGGGTGTACAGGACTCGATGACACTGTTAATAACTTGTATGCTACAGTGTTCTTGTGCGGGGCGTTTGTTCGTTTGCTGATTTGCTTTCTTCGCTCTCATTCTTTTTCGTTCTTTTCTCATCCCTCAAGCGCGACATGTCTTTCCCAGGCGAACCAACCAATAAACATTCTCTTTCTCTCCATACGAAATGTTTGTGGTCGAGCGAACGCTTAGAACTCGCGCTGTATTTGCACGAAAGAGTGCTTAATGTATACTTTGTCCTTGGCGTAAGATGAGACTAAGTGATTACCGATTTTACCATTTATTTCATGCTGTCACGACGCAGAGCAAGTATCACGGGCCAATTAGGAACGAAGCGGGGAGCCTCGGTGCTGCCACGTTGTTGCACAAACAAGGCATAGGCGGAGCGTTCTGGTAAACGTATACCGGAGACAGCTAAACTCCGCGCATGCACAGTCTTTGCAGCCGGTATACAGTAGAGCTTTTGGAATACCTCGAGCTCTGTTAAAAGGGTCTATTATGGTTGTTGCGTTGTTGCCTTTCCCTAAAACTGCTTATGTGTGTTGTCGTTGCTACTCTGCTTTTTAAAACTTTTAGATGTAGAGATATTGCTGTCGTTGCTCTTCTACTACTACTTCTTCGTCTACGCCTTCAGGTAGCATGTGTTGGTTTGTTGACCGGTTGCCCTCGCCCCCCCCCCCCGCAAAAAAAAATGACGTTCTCTTGACACCTGCGGCAGAAAGGATGTTCCACCTCCGCCGCCAAGGTCCGTGAGTGTTGGCGCTGGCTAACACTCCCAGCGTTCTGCTAGAAAACATAAATGCCCAAGAAAGTGAATGGGGAAACGGCGCCGCGGTAGCTCAATTGGTAGAGCATCGCACACGAAATGCGAAGGTTGTGGGATCGTTCCCCACCTGCGGCAAGACGTTTTTTCATCCACTTTCATTTCCATTAATTTATTGTTTCTTTATTTCATTTATTAAGGACAAGTAATTTCTCCTATGTTGTCCTCGGTGTCAGTGTTTGTTGGTTTCTTATCATAATCTTCGTCGTTTGTGTTTATATACCCGTTCATTCCACTAATTCGCAACGAGAATCTTCACATAATATTTCGAACACATTCGGCCCGTGTTCGGCGATCTGTGCGACAACTTTCAGAAATTATTATAATTTCGTCGAGCAAATTTTCGCTCTGTACAAATAACTGCGCTTGGGAAAGTTTGTGCACAAAATAACACTGCAGGCAGAAATATTAGTGCAATGCAAGCATCAATAAATTTTTTTTTCTCACTGACGATGACATGAATAAACTGCGTGTCCTACGACTAACTTTATTACCGCACCCTCGTATCTGTTATAAGCGATGCACTTCCCCAGTTATTTCTCGGTATTTCCGTATTTGACGTTTTTTTATACCGTAGCGGGCTCCAGGTGCTTTGCACTAGTTTTATGGTCAAATATTGCGCTATCTATCTATCTATCTATCTATCTATCTATCTATCTATCTATCTATCTATCTATCTATCTATCTATCTATCTATCTATCTATCTATCTATCTATCTATCTATCTATCTATCTATCTATCTATCTATCTATCTGTCTGTCTGTCTGTCTGTCTGTCTGTCTGTCTGTCTGTCTGTCTGTCTGTCTGTCTGTCTGTCTGTCTGTCTGTCTGTCTGTCTGTCTGTCTGTCTGTATGTATGTATGTATGTATGTATGTATGTATGTATGTATGTATGTATGTATGTATGTATGTATGTATGTATGTATGTATGTATGTATGTATGTATGTATGTATGTATGTATGTATGTATGTATGTATGTATGTATGTATGTATGTATGTATGTATGTATGTATGTATGTATGTATGTATGTATGTGTCTGTCTGTCTGTCTGTCTCTCTGTCTGTCTGTCTGTCTCTCTGTCTGTCTGTCTGTCTGTCTGTATGTATGTATGTATGTATGTATGTATGTATGTATGTATGTATGTATGTATGTATGTATGTATGTATGTATGTATGTATGTATGTATGTATGTATGTATGTATGTATGTATGTATGTATGTATGTATGTATGTATGTATGTATGTATGTATGTATGTATGTGTCTGTCTGTCTGTCTGTCTGTCTGTCTGTCTGTCTGTCTGTCTCTCTGTCTGTCTGTCTGTCTGTCTGTCTCTCTGTCTGTCTGTCTGTCTGTCTGTCTGTCTGTCTGTCTGTCTGTATGTATGTATGTATGTGTGTGTGTGTGTGTATGTATGTATGTATGTATGTATGTATGTATGTATGTATGTATGTATGTATGTATGTATGTATGTATGTATGTATGTATGTATGTATGTATGTATGTATGTATGTATGTATGTATGTATGTATGTATGTATGTATGTATGTATGTGTCTGTCTGTCTGTCTGTCTGTCTGTATGTATGTATGTATGTATGTATGTATGTATGTATGTATGTATGTATGTATGTATGTATGTATGTATGTATGTATGTATGTATGTATGTATGTATGTATGTATGTATGTGTCTGTCTGTCTGTCTGTCTGTCTGTCTGTCTGTCTGTCTGTCTCTCTGTCTGTCCTTCCGTCCGTCCGCCCGTCCTCATTACGCCACTTTTCCATCAATAAAAAACTAATTTATTCGGTGCGCGTTAGCTTTACTTACCGGGGAGCATATGATAAGAGATAAAAGTGCCGAAAAAGAATTTTTATACGGAGATTTCAGAGCACCAGCGTCAGCAGGCTGCTCCACATGTGGCAGGCAAGATCGAGCATGCTCCGGCGTTGGCAACAGCAGGGGAAAGATAACCAAGCCCTAAAAGAAAGAATCACTCGACTCGACACGCAGAGATCTCCGATCACGCGACCGAGGTCACCCGGCAGCAATGGTACCAAATATGTGATCGCATGAGGGGACGCCTCAGCGCAGCCCGGACGTGGCACCTCCTACGCCAGCTCCTGGACCCGGGCACCACCAGGGCTGAAGGCAGAAGAAGCATGGCCAAGTTAATCCACAGGCATGCTCAGGACCCGGGGGCATTCCTGGCCGAGATGCGAGACAAGTACATCGGCCCGCAACTCAAGACACCGTTACCTGCGGCCTACCAGGGCCGGCCGAACGCGCACATAGACGAAGACAATACGTTCACTGAGGTGTCGGCAGCCGCCTACAAGCTGCGGACGAACTCGGCGCCGGGTTCCGACCGCGTTACCAACAAGATCCTACGCAACTTGGACGAGGCCGCAATGGAGCAGCTCACTGAGTTCATGAACGAATGCTGGAAGACGGGCGCCATCCCGGAAGAGTGGAAGACGTCAACGATCGTGTTTATACCAAGACCAGGCAAACCACTCAATGCGGACAACCTCAGGCCGATTTCACTCACATCATGCGTCAGCAAACTGATGGAGCACGTGGTCCTAGACCGTCTCAATGAACACGTAGAAGATGGGGACGAGTTCCCCCACTCTATGTTTGGTTTCAGGCCACACCTGTCCTCCCAAGATGTGCTCCTTCAGTTAAAAAGGCAGGTGATGCAACCCGAAAGTCCGGCGGACGCTCGCCGATTCCGGTGCCTCCTGGGCCTCGACCTGAAGAAGGCCTTCGACAATGTCGCCCACGCAGCGGTGCTCGAGGGCCTGACCCAACTGGGTGTCGGAAACCGAGCATACCGATACGTCCGGAACTTTCTCGTCGACCGGAAGTGCCGGATCAAAGTCGGTGAACACGAAACTGAATTTATAGAGCTGGGGAGCCGAGGCACGCCGCAGGGATCAGTCATCTCCCCTTTTCTCTTTAACGCGGCGATGGGCGGGCTCCCGGAACTGCTGTGCTCTATCCCTGGGCTTCACCACAGCCTCTACGTTGACGACGTGACGTTATGGGCAGCGGCGGATGATCCACAAACTCTTCAAGAGATCATGCAACGTGGCATCGACGTCGTACAAGCTTATGCGGAGTCGAGGGGCCTGACGTGCTGACCGGAAAAGTCCGAATACCTCCTGATCAAGCCCGGCAGAAGTAGCTGTCCCAGGGGATTACCACGGAGAAGGCGCTTCCTTGAACTTAATGTAAGAGAACTTACCATCCCGGAGTGCCTCAGTGTCAAAATATTGGGGCTAGACTTTCAGAACACGCTGCGCTGCGGGCTCATGTTAAACTCCAGAGGGCGACCAACTACACACTACAGCTCATTCGCCGGGTGGCTAATCGGCACCACGGCATGGACGAGGGCGATCTGCTTCGACTTGTGCAGGCATACATAACCAGCAGAACCATGTACTCGACACCATATGTCAAACTCGCAGCCACGGACTTAGCCAAATTAAACACCATGAACCGACGAAGCACAAAGGCAGCCTTGGGCCTTCCGGACCACGCGGCCACCGCAAGGCTAGAGGCCTTAGGCATGCATAACACGATCGAGGAGCTCTTAGACGCTCACTACACAGCTCAAGTCCGTCGTCTCTCGCTAACCCCGGCTGGCCGCACAGTCCTCCGGAAGCTCAGTCTCGAGGCTATCCCCGAGTTTACAGAGTACATTACGATTCCGCGAAAGGTCAGGGGGCATATTTATGCGCCACCTCTACCCCGCAACATGGACCCCGAGTTCCATCAGCTCCATCGGCAGGCCCGTAGTGAAGCCATTTGGCGACGCTACGGCTCGCAAGATGGAGTGGTCTACACAGACGCAACCAGACACCCTCGCGGCGACTTCATGACCGCGGTGGTAGCGGATCACAACGGAGGACTGATAGAACATACAACAATCACGGCTGACCGAGTGGTGGAAGCGGAGGAAACCGCGATTGCCATGGTCATGCATGCGGAAGCGAATACCGTCATGAGCGACAGCAAGCAGGCCATCGGCAATTTCGTCCGTGGTAGAATTTGCAAACAGGCGTACCATGTCCTCACACGACGCCCCCTAAGCGGCTTGAAAACCCTCGTGTGGACCCCCGCTCACGCGGCTGTGCCCGGCAACGCGTCGGCTCACAGTTTGGCTCGAGATCTCGCGCGCCGAGCCTCGTCCGCGGATGCGGACGGCGTGAATGAGGAGAGACACGAGGAACCCTGCGAGACGTATTATGAAATAGCCCATCGGTATCGCTTGAGGCGTCGCGCGCTCCCACCACCGGCCAAGCAACTCGACAAAACGCAAGCGGTCGCGTTTCGGCGACTTCAGACAAATACATACCCACACCCAAAATACATTAACAAAATCACAGGGGGCAGGGAAAGCGACAAATGTAGGCTCTGTTCAGAAACAGGAACACTCACACACATAACGTGGGAATGCACCTCGCTCCCGTTCTCTCATCCCCCCGTCAGCACCGAGACTGACTGGACAGCCTGGCTCAGTTCCGGGGACGTCGACCAACAACTTGAACTGGTGGACTGGGCGGAAAAGGCCAAGCAGGCCCAGGGCCTTACTTGAGCCCTAACCCTCAGCCACGTCCCTCTTTACCCTTCCCTCTTTCAATAAAGTTTATCACCACCACCACCAAACAACCCATGTACATATTCAATTTGGAAAGTATACTTTTCCAAATAAAATTCGATTTTTTTTTCAACGTCCCGTGATTCCATCGCTGATATCAGGAAGCCAATGTGCATACCTTTATATATGCGACATACGCGTGCACAAATAGTGTACTCGCAAGCAAGTACGCCTTCCAAACTCAGTAATATTTTTTTTCAGCAACCGGAGATTTAAGTCTTTATTCTTTGTTGATTCTTTGTTGCAGTGCTTCAGCACATACAAAGCGTGCGAAAAATCAGAGATGCTGTCCTTCAGAAAAAGAAGGTCAGAACCTTTTATAACAGAGTACTCTCCCTTTAGAAGAAGAACGAAGGACTGGACAGCACTTTGTTCTGTCATTTCTTGGCTTTTTGGACGCTTTCTATGTGCTGTAAAACTGCCACGAAGAATGCATGAGAAGCTATAGCCTGCCAGCAAACATTACTGAAGTTCTATGTTCACTCTTAGAAGTCGAGAGGCATACCCCCATCCACTCACCAGTGACACAGGCAATGACCCGCGCTTAAGGTCAAATGCTTCACGCGTGACACAAGGAGGAGAGAAAATAAGAGGTGAAAGGCAGAGAGGTTCGTCAGGTTAAGCGTCTAGTTGGCTACTTTCCACAGGGGGATAGGGTAAGGGCAAAAGAGATGAGAAAGTAAGATAACATAAAAAAAGAAAGAGCGCATCAGTTCGCACACTCTATAGATTTTTTTTTTCGATGAGTCCAGTTTCTTAAAAAAATGCACATGCAATTTTAAAGCAGTTACGGTACAGCTTGGTCTGTTCACGTCGTGGTAACCCAGGCGGTAGGTGCATCCGTATGTCCGGAGACAACGAACGCAAACGACACATGGTGAAAGCGTTCGAGTTACACAGAGGCAAAGTACATTCCCAGGACATCAGTCGCAGCCCAGCCGCAGCATCTGTTCGCGAAAGCGGAATCAAGACACGTTGACCACTTTCATATGCAGATCAGGCGGCTTCGCCGGCGTGGTCATTCCCGCTGATGCTGCAATCTCCTGGAAGCAATTGACAGATTATGTTGTGTTCCTTGTCAGGGCTGTGATGATACATGTGTCGAATTTGTGGGGCCAGTTGGTAATTGGTCCGTGGCGTATTGGAATTTTTATGCACTGAATGGGCTGCCTTGGAGTCACTAAAGACTGCCGATTGTTGCGGGGGTTCATGAATAATGAAATCAATTGCAGCGCGGAGTGCCGCAAGTTCAGCACCAGTTTATGTGTTCAAAGTTGAAGATTTTAATTTGATTTCTTCAGGTTTTGCGAGGATGATGACTGCAGCAGCCTGCTTGTAATGTCTGCCGAATTCTACTAGGCCAACGTAAGCTCACGAGTAAGCACACGGAGCTTTTGCGCTGCGTCTGCTCTTGACATCGGGATAGCGACGAACTCGCCACTGTCATGTGAAGATCAAGCGGCTGCGTCTGCTTGCTCGTTTCCAGGATGCCATAGTGACTTGGCAACCACAGAAATACGATCTCATGACCTTTCTAAACTGTCCGATGGTATAAATTTCTTGTGTGTCCGCGACAAGTCATTCGTGGGGACCACGGTGTAATCCAGAGAGCAAACTCTGGAGGGTGAACTTGGAATCAAAGAAGATGGATGATTTCTGAGACGCCTGCTGCACGCGGAGCTGCAAGTTCGACAGCCGTCGTTGATGTCATGCGCGATGTTCTGACTTTTATCACTGTAGACTTTGCTGGACCAAATACTGCAGCTGCTGTACTGGAGTGCGTGACCGACCCATCGGCGTAAACATGTAATAGGTTACTATGGACCTCGTGTAATAGCAATAATGCTGCCTGCTTTAATGCTGCAGACGACATGTGTGCCTTCTTCTTGATACCATGGTATGGTAAGGCTTAGTCGACGCGAATGCAGGTACCACAGTTGAAACGAACGTCATGCTGCCGGGGCGTAATTAGATAGTATACCGATGCTCCGTGAGTAGTCAGAAGAAGGCTAAAACTCGTATGCGGTCAAGTTGTTCGCAGGCAAGCAAGATGGTGACAGGGTGTCCTCGCGACATGTCGAAACTGCACTCTTAGAGCGTCGACTGCATTTTCGGGTGCACCCCGTTGACTACGGGGCGGTCAGCCGCTTTGGCAATAGTGGCTACTGTGGATGCACACATAGGGAGGCCGAGGTACGTTCGTTGAACATAGCCTTGTGTACTCTGGAGTGCGCGAAGGTTCGTTTTACTCTTGTCACCTAGCACGGGTGGGCGGTATGCTAGGAAGATTATAAATAATTCTTGGTGCGCTCCGAGACTTTCCGCCGACAAATGTGAACACATGGGTTATTACAGTCAAGTTCTTCTTCATATTTGAAAAGGCAGCAGCGCAAAATAGACACAGACGGTAACGAGACGACGTCTAGCGCTCGCCCGTGTCGTCTCGTCTGCGTCTGCGTCTTCATTGCGCTGCCGCTTTTGCAGATATGTACAAACATGCCCATTGAATTATGTGGCTTCCAAGACAAATCACGGTCGATGATGACTCCAAGGAAATGCTGCTTTGTTTTGCAAGCAATTACTTTTTCATTTATGCGTATAACACATATAATCATTGTTTTGAGTGCCAATGTGACTAACGCCACTTTTCAGAGCATAGTTCTAGGCCTGTAATATGTAGGTAAGAAGAGGTTTGTGAAACCGCCATCTGACGTCTCGCCCGTATCCGTGGACCTGTAACGTGATACTGTTTTCTCAAGACAGACCCACACAATAAATCTGCGTCCCGGATTTTATGTTCTCACTTTGCCGTGTTGCGTACTGCCTGAGCTGTGCAACTTCTGGGGTCGGAACTTTCTCTCTCTCTCTCCCTCTCTTTCTCTACCCTTGTCCTGCATCTTCCCTACGAAACCTATCGCATCTTTCAAATGTTGCTTTCCTTTCCACGCCAGATGATTTAAGAGAGAAGATTTTGTTGCGTAAGCTGGTTGATCGCAGCTAAAGAAGAACTCAGTCTGAAAGAACAAAAGGGACAACTACAGAGAAAAAGAAGACGAGAAGAAGCGCTCTCCCTCCAATCGCGTCCTTGTTCGCGACTGTACTCTCTTGCACTCGCTAGCCTTTGAGAAAGACTGCTAAGCTCGCAACCTCAATCCCTCGGGGCACTACCGGCCCACGAAGGCCGATGAAATGGGAACAGGTTTGACGAAAAGGCGGAAGGATGCCGCACCGAGAGAGAGAGAGAGAGAGGGCGCTAACAAAAGGATCTGGAGGTAAAAAGCTCAGTTCATTACGAAGTGCAACCTGTAAAAATAGAGGCTATACAAAGCCTACCCGCTTCAGAGCGACATATGTCGCAACAAAAAGCAATGGCAAAGAAGGCCCATAGTCAAAAGCAAGTGTGTGCCACGTGGCGAAGGATTGGGGAGTACATCCAACTGACCCTTCCGCGTGGATGCGTTTGAGCCGGCAACGGAGCTGCTAGCCTCAAAGTAACGATGTTCGTGGACCAGCGTTTAAATGCTGTGCTCGGAAAAGGGTGGGAAACGAGGAAAAAAAAATTGATGTTGTCGTTCGCCGCAGTCGAAGCAATGACGCGTGTGTGTCCTTCGAAAGCAGTGGTGCAGTGACTTCTTTATAGCTTCATTCAATTGAGAAACGGAATCGCCAGAGCGCTGACACTCGCAGCGCTGAGACAAACGAACAGTTGTAAACAATACTCCTGATATTGTGTGGCTCTAGCCTGTCATTATACTTCTTACCACTTAAGGAATACCGGAACAACAGTGTCGGAGGCAGTAGGATGGATGGATGGATGGATGGATGTTATGAGCGTACCCCTTGAAACGGGGCGGTGGGTTGTGCCACCAAGCTCTTGTTATTATTTTGCCTAATCTCCTACTTATATTAAAAAATACACACACACAAGGTTGCAAGCATCAAGTTTTCTGACCCACCATTGGGAAGATTGTTTTTGTACGCCTCCATTGTTTTTGATTTCCCTACTTTTCTGCCACCAAACTTCCAAACCCCTCTTACTAACCTCTATTGCGTACAAGTTTACTTTCCCCCTGCTATCGCAGAACTCAAGGGCTTCAAGGAGTACAGCAAAGCCTAAACCGACCGCTGAGCGGATATCTTCACATTGCAATTAAACATGTTTCATCGTTTCCCTAGCTTTACCGTAGCAAGCGCATGCTTCTTTTTTGTTGTACTTCGCTTTATAAGCACGCGTTCCAAGGCATCCTGATTTCGCTTCGAGAAGAGCTTTCATTAGAGTTACCATAAAGTGTTCCTTTCCTGATTTCGTTTTTTCCTCTTAGGTAGATACTCATAGCAGGTTATTTTCCATTTCCACCTCCGATGAGATTGTCTGAGTCTCTGTAACTTAGCGTTTGACATTCTTTGTTGCCAAGTTCCTTATGTTCCTTACTAGACGGGTAGCATACCTGCTGCTAAGCTTCCTAGTTCTTTTCCTCCACTGGGAGTGAATGTTCTTTACGTACAAATGTATGAAAACTCTCGAAACCCCTTCACTTTCTTCCATATTCTTCAGTCGTCCTTCAAAATCAATTATCCTGTGAGCTTCCCTCACTTGATACCTTGCCCAGCCCATATCACCCTGCACAGCTTCATTTGCCGTCTTTCCGTGAGTGCGCAATGCCAGGCACCCCACTGACCTTTGGTTGCCATCGAGTCCTGATTGTTCTCTTCAAGCAAACAGCCGCATTTCCAAATGTAAGTCATAGAACCATTACACCTTTTCACATACTCCGGAGCACCTCGTACCTGTCGTATCCCCATAGCGCCCTGTGTTTCATTATGGCCGTATTTCTCTTCCTCATTGCTGTTATTGTTTTTTTTCTGTGTTTCCATAAGTCTATTGCATTTGTTTATGTATATACCAAGGTATTTGTATTCTTTTACCCGAGGTATTTCCTGGCCCTGTATTGACATTGCCTGATCACTGTTTTCATTGAATACCATAACACATGGCTTTCTAGCACGAAATTTCTAACCTAAATTGTTGCCTTCCTGTCCACAGATGCATATCACTTTGCTCGTTAGCTAGCAACAGAATGTCGTCCGCATAAAGCAAACCTGAAAGCTGCTGCTCTGCTACTGTACCCGCTTGTTTGTATGAGAGACTAAACCCGATGTTACTTCCCTCAAGCGCCCTTTCCATCCTTACCATGTACTTAATGAACAGAAATGGGGATAAAGGGCACCGATGCATCAGTCCCTTGTTGCTATCAACTTTCTCCTGACTTCTCGTCCTTTCCCGTTCAAGACAAACTGTATTTTTCTTGGTAAATCTCCCTCAAAAGCTGTATGAGCCTTCCCCTTCCACTATATGCCACAAAATGTTGCGGTCTACGTTGTCATATGCTCCGGTAATGTCTAAGAAAGCCATGTATAACGGTCTCCTTTCTTCTCTAGATATTTCAGTGCACTGAGTAAGGACAAATTAGTTATCATCCAGACGCCTACCTATGCAGAAACCATTCTGAAGTTCTCCCAATGTGGCGTTGTTCTCTGCCTATGGTTGCAGTTTTAATTTAGTCGCCTGCATTGCTAAACTGCATGCTGCTGGTGTAATGGTCAACGGTCTGTATGTGTAAATTCTATCTTTTTCCCCGTCACCTTTATAAATTAAATTCATTCTACTTTTTCGCCAACAGTCTGGTGTGTACTTATGTTGTGAGCGTTTTTTCTTCGTGTTTCAACAGAGCTTCCTTAATTTTAGCCCCTTATTCATTTTTTCAGCTTAACGGAAACCTCGTCTATCCCTGTGGCTGTGCGCTTAGTAAGTTTCTCTGCTGCTTTCCTCCAGTTGCAATTTGTCAGCACCGGCTTCTTTTCCATCTGGTTCTCATTAACGCATTTTTCTTTCTCTAAAACTATCTCGTCATTGCCTTGGAATGATTTGGCTGTTATATTCCGAATGTAATTTGATGCCGCATTCCCTTCCAGTTTGTTTCCATCTTCGTCTAGGATATATTGCTGTAGTGTTCCAGACTTCCTGCTTAAAAAGTTTATTGGGTTCCAAAATGTTCTAGGTGTGGCCTTCTTTTTACCACGTATTTCTTACAACCAACGCTCACTTTCACCTTTTATCTTTGCTTGAACTAGTATTTGAACAATATTTTTTTCTCCCCGTATATTTGCAATTTTCCGTCTACTTCAACCTGTGGATCATCATCATCATCATCATCATAAGCTTGGCTACGCCCACTGCAGGGCAAAGGCCTCTGTCACACTTCTCCAACTACCCCGGTCATGTGCTAATTGTGGCCATGTTGTCCCCTGCAAACTTCTTAAGCTCATCCGCTCACCTAACTGTCTGCCGCCCCCTGCTACGCTTCCCTTCCCTTGGAATCCAGTCCGTAGCCCTTAATGACCATCGGTTATCTTCCCTCCTTATTACATGTCCTGCCCATGCCCATTTCTTTTTCTTGATTTCAACTAAGATGTCAATAACTCGCGTTTGTTCCCTCACCAAATCTTCTCTTTTCTTATCCCTTAACGTTACACCCATCATTCTTCTTTCCATAGCTCGATGCGTCGTTCTCAATTTAAGTAGAGCCCTTTTCGTAAGCCTCCAAGTTTCTGCCCCGTACGTGAGTACTGGTAAGACACAGCTGTTATACACTTGTCTCTTGAGGGATAATGGCAACCTGCTGTTCATGATCTGAGAGTGCCTGCCAAACGCACCCCAGCCCATCCTTACTCTTCTGATTATTTCAGTCTCATGATTTGGATCCGCGGTCACTACCTGCCCTAAGTAGATGTATTCCCTTACCACTTCGAGCGTCTTGCTACCTATCGTAAACTGCTGCTCTCTTTATTTCATTACAAAATTTTGATGCTATTGCAGCGTAATCGTGAGCGGCATGCCTTTTACCCGAGTGCGGCACCAGGCGGCAGTCACGCCTCTTTTCGCTACAGCATACGCACATTGGTTCGCACGAAGATCCGTCATAAATCACATTGCCGGAGCACGAAAATTTAAACTGGTTCTGAAAGTTCAGTGCCTGTGATAACTACTGATTGGCCTTAAGTGGACAAGGACAAGTAGGCGAGCATAGGCGAGAAAAACACCGATCGTGACGTCATCAGCGACCACGTGTTATAATATAGTACGCACATATGGCTATCTTATATGGTTTAAGTAAAACAACGATGGCATCTGTACTTCGCCGAAGAAATGTTAAAACTTCAATAACTTGCACGATTGTGCGATGGTGGAGGGTGGGGGGGAAGAGGGTCCCTAGTTGACTCCTGTGGGCTGAGCGGTGTGCCAGGCCCGCCTCACCAGTCTGTGCTGGTCACGTGAGTCCGAGCTGTACAGCACGGCCTCCTAGTATACATGTGCGGGGTTGGTAAAGGAAGGTGTGTTCGTTGTGTAAGAGCATTCCCAAGTGGTGTGGCATAATGAACCATATCCTCCGCAGTGTGGACATCTTAAAGAGTAAAGTGTAACGTACATGGCGTGGAAAAGACTGAGCTGGGGGGACGTGTTTGTTTGAACGTTGTCGGCTGCAGGCGGATCCAGAGCCTTGCAAGACATTCCGCGGGCACTTCCTACACTTGAGCGCCTGCTTTCAGGCAAGTTAATCATCACTCAGAAGCGCAGCTCCCGACAGGCGAAGAAGATGACGCGCACAGCGTCGCGGAATAGGAAAAATCCCGCAGCCTGTGAACCATGCATCCCTGGCGTTATGCCGCAGGGTGGGCTTCTTCCTCCTGAGGGTGCAGTGTCCTCGAAGAAACGCCATGTGTTCGCACATAAGGTGCAATGCGCCTAGACGCTGTGGTGCGCGAAACAAATATTTGCGCACTTGATTCGTCAACTTGATTCTTACATGTTCTCTTACAAGTTCTCTTCTAGCGCTCTGGCCTGTCCCAACTTTTTTTCCCGTTAGTATTGTTAGTGATAGTGTGCATAGCAAATGCATCAACACCAACTATCCCAACTTTGTGGGTTAATTACTCTTACAAGTCACACAACACCGACGCTGCAAGTACGATAACGCATCGGCATGCCGACCTATGCGCTGGCCCCGTGAAGAGACAATGCAGAAGGGAGTCATCTGGCCTGCTCAGCCCTTTTGTCACATAGGACTGGGGAGGTCACGTGGTGACGTTAAAAAAAAGAAAATGGCTTGACATGCAGGCTTGCTTTAGAAGAAGCTGAGGGCCATGAACGTTCTTTCTCCTGGAGACCCTCTGGAAAAGTGCGTACAAAGTTTGTCACGCGTTTTCAAAGGCCTGCGCAGCTTCGAAAGCCTCAAGGCTTTACTCGCATGTAGGCGTAGCAGACCTTAACGCGGCTGACAGACTTGCTCACGATGTCTTAAACCTGTACATACTGTTTCGTGCGCTTTCGAGTCGCCCACGACTTCCACCACTGGCGCAGCCGCTGGTGATCTTCACATCGACCATATAGGCTGACCGCCGCTTCGACTGTGAATTCACCGGCCATCTCCTCTGACCGAGCCGTACGATGCCGACCTTGCTGCTCGGGGAAAGTCCACTAGCGTTGGCCCTCACCGCAACACCGCCGCTCCCGTTCACCTCCATCTCGACGGTCGCCATCCCCAACCTATTCTGGTCGCTTCTCGGGACAATGAACAATGCAGCTCTCGGAGGTGAGGCCGTATTGACTACCCGGGCTGCAAAAACCTCCGTTCACCCTTGCTCCCGGAAGGAACTTAATCGAAGTTTTTTGTTGACCTGTTAGTTTTGTCGCCTGTTAGAGCTCTCATCGATACTGTAGCTCAAGCGTCAGTAATGCGCTCAGATCTTCGTAGCCGGCTCCGGAAATTTCTCACACCTGCCGAGTCGCCTACCACCCGAGTGCCCTCCCATCACTACAGCCGTGATGGGAACGTGTAATGCCCGTTTCAACATTGCCGTTCGCCCAAAACCAGTTTTCTTCACCGTACTCGCCGCAGGCATTCGCGAAGTGACTCTTGGAATAGTCCTCTTTGCAGTCCATTCAACACTCACTGACTCTTCAACCGGAGTTATCCGCCTCGAACTGCCTCATTACTCTGCTGACACAGCCACGGACCACTACTGGCTTCGTTGCGTCAAATGTGTTCCGCTGCAACCAGATGCAGCGTCCTACGCCACTACGTCACTCATTCCTTCTCTACGCTACGGTCAATACGCGGTATCCGCGCTATATAACGTTTTTCTGAGGCGACATATGTTTTTCTGAGGCGACACTGCGCAGCACCTCAGCAAATATTACGGGGAATGATATTTAGGGAATATATACAGATATAACGCGTAGGCGCTGTAACACTGGGACAGGGCAATACCATCAATCGATAGCAGCGTTACTTCATCTGCCATTTGGCTTCAGAACGTCCTTTCATCGTTGCACCTACTCAGGCACGTACCCAGGGGGGGGGGGTGCCCCCCTCCCCGAAACTAAGCGGCCTACCCTCCCCCCATCTCCTACCCGCTCCACCAGTCCTCACTCACAATGCTAAAGCGCCACGGAATCAATCTTGCGACTCGACAGCTATTCCGCGGTGAACATTTTGCTGCCTTTTTCACTCCTTTTGGATGGCGGTAGTTGTCGGCATCTCCTGGGGTGTGAAGGCCTGTTTTCTCGTCGATTCGGTGCCCGCGCTATTAACTCGAGATGCGCTCAGTTGTCACCATCTATTCCAATGGTCACGTGCATCGCTGTTGCTCCGTTAGTTCAACCTTCTTTGTTTAGACTGATCCAGGGACCAGGAAAGGGATTCGGTTCGTAGCCAGCTGGTGTGTAGGCCCGTGGAACGAGTTGCGGCCGCTGACAACGCCAGTCGTGTTTAAATTTTCATTTTGTTTCATTTTTTCTCGAGTGACGGCTCGCCGCGACGCTGGTATATCCTCGGAACCATACACCCGTGATACAGGTTAGATAAGGTGGAAAATGAAATCATGTGAACCAGTGTCCGCGATCAAAACCTGCAATAACTGTTAAACCCATAAGGAATATCAATGTAACCCGGCCGTTACTTCGTATGGTATTTCCCTACTTTTACAGCACTTTTCATGCAAAATCGGCAACTGTAAACAAGGGCCGATCGTAAGGAGTTGAGAAATTAAGCGATCTACAAAGAGAGAGAGCCGAGGCAACAGCCAAACAGGAAGGAAAAACGAAAATTAACAAATGTAACCATTGCTTGTGAAACTGTTTACCGATCAACATCTTCTTATTTAAGAAGGAAGTCGAGAACACGCCGCCAGAAGTGAAGAAGGATTATGTGTGTTTTGAATAACGCTTCTACCGTTATCATTCTAACCGCCTGACGTAGGTACTTCTCTGCTATGCATATGTGGCTGTTTTTCTGATCTTTCATGGTGGGCGCAGTACGTCTAGAGCCGCAGCGTCCTGCACTCTACCCGCTTGTACGGGACTGGCGGCCACACATTGTTACGCAACTTCCCAAATACGAGTTGGTTTTGGCACTTGGTAGAGCAGTAAACGAGGGATCCAAAAGAACTGGGATTGTTCCGCAAATATGTATTTCTCTGTATTTCTTCCAGAGCTAATTAAAAAAAAACGCTACTAGAAATCTTCATTTTACACTTTCGCTCGTTTACTTGTTCTTGGCAGCGTTCCTCCTGCGCTTCTTTCCTGCGCGAGTCCATTTGATGTGGTTCCTTGTTTGTCAAAAAAAAAAAAAGAGGTCTATCTCACAGGCGTATACCCGTCAGATACACCTTATTTGCTTTCTCTTTTGCGGGTTTACGCGTTTTTATGGCGAACGGTGGGCATTATTTACATTTGCACTAGTAAAGGTACCCGCCCGCCTCATTCGCACAGAAATGTTACTTAGGGTTGCCCCCCCCTCCCCCCCTTTATTCGAAAGAATATCCTGGGTCGTGCCTGCAGAAACTACTACGTAACAATATGCAGTGAACTGAATATGAATAAAATAATGCATGATATTGCATGACTTCCTTGATTTTCTTCAATATATTGAATTTGCCCTATTCTATATTCTTGGGTATTTCTTACTGACTATAATCCCTTTCTTCGCCAATCCTGTGAAAAAGGTAAGCGCCGCTTTGACACAATGGGTATAGCACCTAATTAAATGTATTTTGCATAGGTGTCGTTCTTCTCTCCATTCATCTTTCGGCTAGCATCATGCATCGCTTTCATCCTCTTGCCGTCACTGCGTCGACGTCTCACATTGCGTTCCGCCTTGCTTGCTGTTTGCATTCCGGCACAACATGTGCACGGTGCAATGAATTAGTGTAAAAATTGCATGCAATTAAAGTGGTCCCCTGTGCGCGTCATAAACGCAAGCTTCTGCTGAGATTACACATCGTATAGAATAAAAAAGAAGAACATAAGTCCAAGCATCGACATTGGTTGCATAGCACTAATCTAACCGCTCCTATAAAGCATCGCTAGACGTAGATTCAACATGTGCCTTGGGTCTCCGTAATTTTTCTCTCGGCGCTGCCATGCATAGTGAGTGCGCGAATAAAAGAAATAGAAGAAAAAGAATCTGAAGCGCGACAAGATAGCAAAATGTTCACAACGTTGCAAAGCGAATGGGTTTCGCGAGTTGCCGGCAGCCACTGGTAGCGGAGCTGGTTTTGAAACTAGATGCTGTAACAAAGCATAAATAAAAAAGAAAGATGTCGCAAAGCTTGCGTACCATAAACTGAATGGTGAAATCCAACCGTAAAGGTGAGGCTCTTTTGTTTCTTTCTGTTTTTTTTTCCTAGCAGGATTCGTGTGATGACAGCGAGCTTCACGACAAGGAAGAGAAAAACACTTTTCGCACGACCAGCCGCACGCTTGTACTGCGCGTAAAGTACCAACCTTTCACGCACGAGTTCAGAGTCCTAGCACGCTTCTTACGTTTAGTTATACAAGCCGCGACGGTGGCTCTGTGGGTATACTGTTGCAATGCTGAGAACGAGGTCGCTGGTTCGCTCCCAGCCACGATGGCCGCATTCGGATGGGGGCGGTATGAAAGGACGCCCGTGTACCGTAATCTGGAGCCTTAATCTCAATCTGGAGTGCTTTCATTGTCGGGGGCACATTGCCTTATTTGATATATCTTTGAGGCTTGTAAACTCTTTTCAAGTATTCTGGGCAATGAATGGTGCTAATAATAATAATAATATTTGGGGTTTTACGTGCCAAAACCACTTTCTGATTATGAGGCACGCCGTAGTGGAGGACTCCGGAAATTTTGACCACCTGGGGTTCTTTAACGTGCACCTAAATCTAAGCACACAGGTGTTTTCGCATTTCGCCCCCACCGAAATGCGGCCGCCGTGGCCGGGATTCGATCCCGCGACCTCGTGCTCAGCAGCCCAACACCATAGCCACTGAGCAACCACGGCGGGTGATGAATGGTGCTCTAATCTATTACTTACTTTGGGAGTTTTTCGCCAATTTCGAGTCATTTTAGGGGATCGCAGCAGTGTAAATCTACATCACCTCGAGATTTTTTGCATGACAGTGTTTTATGCTGGGCCCCACCGGAAATATGTCAGTTGTACGTATGTCACGCAATCATCATCACTCAAATCAGCGAGGAGCCGATACATTGTCTACCTAATAGTTGGGTTTGTAGGCACATAAATGTTAGAAAGGTTTGGTTTAGTAAAGGAATTGTGCTCTTCAAGACGTGTATTTGTTGTAATGATGATACTTAGCTATCACCTTTATATCACTGAGTGATTTCATAGACAAAATGCCCTGCTGCCTGGACACCTAAAAGGGTAGTAAATATGGTAGTGCTTAAAAGGGTTTTAGCGGTCATATCTTGTAGTTTTGAGCTTACCTAATGGTTAGAAAAGTAGGCATAGAAAAGTTAATGAACAAAGTTTGCTTTATCAGTGATGCGAAAGCTTATACAATTGCTTCAATGTGCTATATTACGCTAAAGCTGCAACATTCATTCTACAAATGAGAAAAACTGTTCCGAATCTGCTGCAGAATGAACCGGCCGCTCGATGCGATCTCGGAGGCCACGGCGAAAAGCTTTGTAATCAACGCGAGGTGGTGGTCACCATCACCTTATGAAGTGACTGGGCACATAGTTACGGAATGCCAAGGTATTCAGCCAGCGAGACCCGTAGGGAGTGTCACCCTTCCTGAAGCGTTGGGATTCAAGGAAGATGGAAGGATTAATTGGTCAGCAGTCGAGATAAGCGAGAGACGATTAGCGTATCAGTGGAAGAAAAGCACGGAAGAAAATGATAATACCAAAGTCACTTCAAGTGTATATATTGGTACAGTATATTGATAGAGGCTTTAAATCCAAAAGTCAGGATCGAGATTGGATATGCAAAAAGCTAGATAGCGATATACGTAGCAAAACCTGATTAAACCAAGCAGGCTAGGTGACTCTTTGTTCCCGCTCCGTTTCAAAGGGGATGCCAATCATCACCATCATCATCATGCTAAAGATCAAATGGATTTGCCTTACCGTTGGATGCCTCGATGACAGCGTCACCCCCTGCCGAAGCGTGGTATCGATACACCGTACCGTATGCTGAAGCCATTTACGTTGCGCGAAGAGTGTTATCGCATTTCCTATCATTCATAAAGCTAAATGAGCTAAATGGTTAACGCAGTCTAGTGCACGATCGCGCATGTTCGCTTTCTGCCATTGGAAAACTCCGTGTGCCATGTTAGGGGGTTGTGTGCACCTTAGGACGAAGTTCTGTCGGGCCTAGTAGCCCGCGCTCGGTCAATTCCGCGTTGCTGGTGTGTCCCGCATCTGTACTTCGCGCCGTGGCCTCCGTGGGAGGAGAGGTGCTCCTCAAGCAACGACACGCACTTGGCGCGTTTGGCACGGCTGCTGCATGCAGTCTCGTGGCAATCGGCCAACTGCAACTTATAACCCCCTCGCATGCTATTGGCTGATTTGGTGTGTCGCGTGTTTATCTGCACTGTGTGCTCATAACGCAGCGGATTTGTGGCTCGGCTGTTTTTATCGTGAAAAAAGGTAAGGCGTGCGGTCACGGACGCGAGAGAAGAGGACCAGACTCTTGTGCCTGTGTCTGCGCGCCTACACCTTCTTTCACGAGGAATCCCTACCAAATAGCACAACTTTCTGTAGTTCGGCCACCTTATATAGCTAGACGACTTTAGGCCTAAAATAAGATTGCTCGAATGGCCACCTGCATACCACGGGACTGGATCGCCGTGACCTTTTTTTGTACCTTGGTGGTGGCTTACTTTACCGCTGAGTACGAGCTATATACCTTTTTAAGAGCGTGCAAGTTGACTCACTGTGGCCGCGTGATGGCTGTAATTTGTTCGCGAGTGGTGGCGTACACGGATCGTCTTCCTCGAGAATACTTGCAACGAGGCGCGCCGCTACTCGAGAACTGTGCTTGAGGCGCAGGAGTAGTGTACGACCAGTTATCATTCAGAATCATCCTTGCTGACTGCTGCAAAACCTGCTCCGAATCATCAGTTTTCCTGCTACAAAATGTGCTGCTACAAAGCACTCTTTGCCATTTCCACTACTGCTTTATTGAAGGAATTTGTTTTATGACGTTCGTTTGTTTAAATGAGGATATTTAGCTATAATTTATTTTATCACTGAGTACTTTTGAGGACAATATGCCCGGCACCATGGACACCTAGGATTGTTGTAAAGATGGCAGTGCTCTGAAGTTTCTTGCTGCCAGTGTTAATTGGTTTTCCCAGTAGGCGAATATCATCATCGCTCGGTGGCGGCACAGCGTCTTTTGTTCAAACGAAGGTTTCCTAAACAGCAGTGGCTGCAAATTTGGATTAGCCGCACACGGGAAGAAACTTGACTGGGAGCAGCTTACCTAGGGACAGGTAGTGATAGCAGAGGTCAATGTAACGAATTGTTCGATTTTATTTGAAGCGATATAAAAGAGTTCAGAAAACCGGGCCTAGTGATATGAGTAGCACGCATGAATGCGCACACGGACATGGACTAGAGGGATTTCTAGATTACAATGGTTCTCTAGTGCCGGAGCTGTGTGATGAATAGAACTTTAGAAAAGTTAACAGGGAGAATAAGCGTCATGGAAAGGTAACGGCAGTGCCGGAAGCAGGCAGTCGAGTATCGACTACGCCTGTCTTATGATACGAATCAGCAGACGAAATGACGACAGATGAACATGGAAAAGATAGCCTGGATAGCGAGCATAAGGGCATAACATTAAAATTTGGGAGAGACACCGACGCAAAGCAGGAACGAAGAGTAGCAGAATGCTTAAAAATTATAAAAAGCAAATAGCAGAGAACAAAAAAATCACAAGGAACACGGAGGCGCTTCCTACAGTAGGCTGGGAATATAAGGAACTGGTAGACGTCATACAGCGCGAGATAAGACAAACACGGCAAACAATTGTTCGATCGGGAAGAAAAAAGAACGGCGTAAGTGGTGGAACCAGGAAATAAAGCAAGCTGTTGGTGACTCCAACAAAATGCTCACCCCCCTAGTGGCCGCGCCGAGAAACAGCTGATCCAGGTTCAAGCTTGAAGTGAGAGGGGGCCTCCTATCACGGCTTGCGCTGAATGCCTCATAGTTCACTAATCGTCGTGACGCCGCCGCGCACAAGCCCGAAAATGAAAAACAAAAAATACCGATGTCGCAAGACTCGTTGTGTACCATTATGCGTGTCATGCGGTGGATGGACTGCAATGTATGATTTCATCTTTATGCGAAAGAGGCAGACGACGCGCATCGGAGAGCGACTCGGATAAGAAACTTCGCATTGGGAAAAGGTGACGACTGATGCCATACCGGCCGGTATTTTTCGAAACATTTCGCTCGGGACTTCTTTTTTTCCCCGACGAGCAGAACATTGCTTTCACTATCTTGCTGGAGTTTCCAATCGCGGAGTGTGCCTTCTTCAGGTAGGTGCTTTAATAACTTATAGTGATGTACGTTTAAGCTTCATTTCGTTTTGCTCGTTTATAGCTTTCTGCCCCATTAGTGTTAGTGCATTAGTGTTAAGCATTAGTGTTACGAATGCTTTAAGCAGAAGGAATAATCCCGCTTATGCACTTTTGTCTGCAGACACGGTAGCAGGAATGATGACTACCTCGGGTGGTCCGAAGTTGATCATGACACATGTTATGCTGCCAGGCCACATACCGTTGTCATAGTATGCTTTAGTTTTGCCGCACAAGCAGAATATGCTGTTTTATCATTCAACGCGTTGAATTGTCACTTTTTGTCGCAAAAAGAATTTAGAATCAATAGCAAACAGTACTCGTTCCAGCTTCGGAGCGTTGGACCTAGGTACAGCGCTGCTAGTTCGCTTTCGGACACTATGCGTACACCTCAATTCCATTAAAACTAACTTGTTCAGTTCGTTTCCAAGTCATGCATTTTCGCGCAAGTGACTTTGCGCGAAACAAAACCTTCGATAAATTTAGGAAACCTGTTGGAAGAAACTCAACTTGGTCCGACTGGTTGTTAGTCGCTTCTCGCTTTTCACCGGGTATGAGAATTTCTGCGGGCGGCTGTCTGCTGTGTTTCCAAGCCCGAGTCCCATACTCGAACACTGCGCCCTGCGAGCACGGACAAGACCCAGTCGTCGAACGGAGACAATCTGAACAGACGTATCAACTAACTATAAAATGAAAGGTGCACCCCGATTCGCAAACGGTACTCTAATTTGCTTTCTTCCCGAGACACACTGACCAGGTAACCTTACAGTTTTTAGACTCGTTCTCAGTGCAGAACATCCGTATTTGGACTCTGAAAGCACGACCGATGTTGCTGCCTATATATTTGAGATGCTATATGTGATACATGGCAACACGAGTCACAGTGAGAAGTTGACTATGAAGGTCGAAAACAGCCAATTATCGTACCCGTAGCAGTGGAGCACCGCGGCGAACAAGTGATTGCGCCTTTCGGGGAGGCTCGCTACGCACATGCAATTGTTTTCGTTAACCTCCAGCTCACAAGAAAGGCTCTTTGTCTTCAAGAAAGTCAGATGCGGATCACTTGGTAGGCCGGATAGCGCAACTATTTCCGCGATTTCGTGGCTGAAATCCTTGAGCTCGATCTAAACAAGGTGATCGGCAGCGAAGACCTATCCGGCTTCGACGAAACCCCTCGATTACGCCGCGAACGAGAAACGTGCGAGCGCAGCACCAAGCGTTAGAGCCGCGGGGAACCTGGATGTCGCAGCCATCTTTGTTTATTTGGACAGTGCTGGCGGCACAAGTAACGGATTCTGGAATTGCCAGTAGAAGAGCGTAAGTATAGGCGTCGAGGGAGCATAGAAAAGCCACAAGTTGCATTTCACGAAGCAGAAGCACTGCGACGACGCGACGAGACGACGCGCTGCGGTGCATGAGAGACGTTATTAGTGATAACTTCGGCAAGAGAGAAAGCGTGGTCTAGACTTAACCAAATCCAGCAACAGAGAAGCGCCAGACATCAAAATGTAACGTAGAAAACGTCTACTGGAAACAAGCAGAAGCACACGGCAACAGGACCAAATGAAATCCCAGTAGAGTTAATCAAACATCTGGGTCCCCAAAACAAGGCACAACTGACTAGTGCCATGGAGGATGTGAACGAAACAAAGATAATTCTGACTAGAAGACGTGGAAGCAAGGTGAACCTCGTAATTAAAGTAAAATTTATACCGGCGAGACGAGCTCGAACTGACCAGTTGCAGTAACGTCGGTGATGTATTGAACAGCAATGCAGGGCCTAAAGTTAGAGTTGCTAAAGTAGGTGGCACAGATAATATATTGGGGCAAATACTAATTGGGTTCATGCAAGACAGTTGTTTAGAGGATAATGTTTTTGTGCCAACTTAGTGCATAGAGATTTCAATAATCCAGAATAGATATTAATAATCCAGATTTCCAGAATAATCCAGATTTCTAGATATTAAGTGAGATTACTATAGCGTGGACTGAGAATAGCTATGGGATATTCTCAAGCACGAGCTAGAGCATAGATGACGATTTTGTTAAGCTTCTGAAGCTTAACAAAGCTTGAAAGCTTCAGAAGCTTCGGAAACTTCTGGAAATATATAACGACAACTGAGTGCAAATGGCACGGAAAGGCTGGAAAGGCAATGAAATTGTCGAAATTCATCAATGTCTGAAACAAATTTTGTCTCTGTCTCCATAATTGTTTACGATTTAGTTCAGGGCATAGGGAAAGACAGTGAATTACCTTTTGAGCTATCTCACATCCGTATCGAGCAAAGGGTGCAAGCGGACATAATACTACTAGCGTACAATGCAAGAGATTTACAGACACTTGTGAATTTGTGTGGCAATGCAGCGACAAATCTAGGCCTTAAGCTTAGCACAGAGAAATCGGGACCTATAATCTTGAATGAGAAGACTAGCAATGAGTCGGTACCAAATTACCAGCAAGTCCCATACCTATAGTCAAGCAATACAGATACCTTGGTATGTACATAAACCCCAAGGAAAGAAATACTCAATCACTCAACAAGATAATCTAACAATGAAGCGGAAGCGGGAAGCATCAATAATGAATGATAGAACTCTTTAGAGCTACAATAAAAATGAGGTGGTGTGATGAATCTGGAAAGGAGTAATGGTGCCAGCGCTAACGTTCACAAATGACATTCTGTGCTTGAAATCAGACGTCGTGTCGGGGTTGGAAGGTATAAGAAAGGTCGGTAGGCCGGTTGGCCATGGAGGCCCATGGTGAAACCATAAATGAGGCAGTTCAGGGAGACATGGGTTCAGCCTCTTTTGAAGTCAGAGAAGCGCAGAACGACATTAGTTTTGAAGAGAGACTCAGAAACATAGTTAAAATAAACGGGCGTCATACGTGCATTAATATATGTGCCTGAAATACGTGCACACAGAACGGAGGAAGAGGTCGAGCTCTGGGCAGCACCACAGGCCTCGTGCGCTAGGCTATCACTGTGATTGCTTCACCCTCCAACTGAAACAGTAGTTAATAAAAGGCTGCACATTTGTGGACTTGTACTTGTGAATGTAGAAGGAAGCTGCCACTCGTTCTTGGAATACACGTGCCACTTCGAAAAATAAAGGGAACCGAGGGGCCCAGGTTTCGTAAATCACAACTACATAAAGCCCAAAAACAATGACAACAAGGAAAGCATAGAGGAAATTACTTGCTTATTTGATTGAAATGTAGAAGTTATAAATAAATGAAAATAAAAGTGGGCGAAAAAGCAACTGGCCGCAGGGGGGCATACGAAAAGGTGACACGTCTTCGCATTACGCGAACAAGTAAATTTGGAACAAGTAAAACAAACAGGTAATTTCCCCTATGCTTTCCTTGTTGTAATTGTCTGTTGGCTTTATGTGATTGTGATTTACGAGAACCGTGTCCCTCGGTTCCCTTAATCCTTGCTCATTACATAGTGAGGGTCTCGCCTCCGGCAGCTTCGATGCATTCAGGTAGCACGCGAGGGGATTCTTAGCCAGTTGCCCTCTGCCAAGTTCACGTACAACGTGACGCGTTGCGACAGAGAGCACGTTCTACATTTTCTGCCAAGGCCGTGAGTGGTGGTGCTGCCTGACGCTCCCATGGTTAATTCTACGCTGTAAAAAAAGCTCTTAATTTAAAGAAAATTGACAGAAATCTTCTGTATGGCAAAATAAATTTTCTGTGAATGCTCTATGAAAGAAACCTGTTAAAAGAAAAAAACAACAACCAGATTTTCGATTCTTCTTGATCTCTAGCCTATAAATCGAGTCAAAACTGAAATGTAGCCGTTGTAAAGTATCTTAACTGCGTAAAAACATAAAATAAAAACTTTAGAGCTGTTTTTTCTTTTCATACATGCCATTTCTTGTACATACTAATCCCGACGCGCTGTTTGCGGTACTGCTTTGATGCCCCGTGCCGTTATCAAGATGGCTGCTCTTCGAGTCAACGCATGTCGGCACTGCTCCGTTTTTGTTATCGAAAATCATAAGAGGTGAGTGGTTTTCTCTTCAAGTACATTACAAACAGTGCACGACGTATTCACTTACCCACTGTTTTCCGCGTGTTCATGACAAAGAACAGGACTACAATGTAGCTCGCAAAGAAAATTCAGGTGGACAGTGCCAAAATTTAGCAACTACGTGTTCCGACATTTCAGCGTGTGTCGCGCTTTGTGAGGTAACGTGGGATTTGGTTGTTAAATTTATCGTTAGTTTTTTTTTGTTATAGCACACGTAAGGGCTAGCCAGTGGGCTTGACGAATGTATTGTCTATTCTTGCCTTTGAGGATAGTACGTGTACGACTCCGCCAAGTGCGTATTTCGCGCGCGCGACCGTGCGCGGTATCTTGAAATAGATCTGCAGACGGCTCATGCCTTTGTGGGCGCTGTGTTCTCGCCGCTGTTGCGTTGAACCGATAGACCGCACGAAGGTCACTTCGCTCGCTGCTGCTGCAGCGCTTGCTCACTCCATCGTTTTGACAGCGAGTGTCCGCGCTCATCCAGTGTGATGTGTTCGTGTTTGCTTATGCGCGCTGACACCATGCTTGTTAATTCAGTTAGTGAGTGCATGTTTCCTAGTTTATACGGCCGATAAAATCAGTATCCTTACTTCGTATAGCTGTCTACTAATTTCCTGTCGCAGTCGATGCTTCGCTTTCCGGGCGAAAGTGCTGCTTTTTTTTTTAGTTTGAAAAACAAAAGAAACGCATGGAGCATATAGTACGATTCGGCCTATTGATATGGATTACATGGAGAAGTATACTTTAGTTGAGCAACAGACTGCAATGTTCAGATTGCTAATTAAAATGATTCACCGAATGATCTCATAAGTATTCTATCAGAAACATATGTACAAATTCTGAAATTGAGGCCAAGAAGTAATCAAGTCGTTGCATCACTTCTCCACTGATCGGTTTCAATTCCGCAATTTCAACATGTGCCCTCAAGGGCATAGTAAGATTAGTTTAGAAGAGTTATAGAACAGGAAATCATGACAGAATGCGAATATTCGTTTTTGATATCACGTTCTAACTGACTGCATGGTTTTAAAAAAATTTTCAACCATACTTGCATAGACGGTATGTTAATATAGTCATAAATAGGCGACCCACATAAAAAATAAGCCAACAGAACAACCAAGATAGTGGGAGGGTGGTAATCACACCTTTCGCTGAATCGGTGGAGCCCAACATGGGAGCTTTGCCTTCATTGACTGTTCTTCCTTTAAAATGAAGCAACAGTAATTCTAAATGTGCCTCCTTTTCTATGCGTAACTGTAATTAAAAAGGAAAGCACAGACGCCTCAGTTAACCTGAAGTTCTAGTTTATTGCATGTTGGCAATAATAAAAAGGAAGCTTGTCAGTCCAATGTTCTGTATAGGCTTCTACATTTTTGAAACAAACAGCGACCACCACCATGGAGTTGTGTGTGTGTTGTGTATGTGTGCGTGTGTGTGTTTTGTACTTGCTGTGTACAAGTGTGTTGCGTGTGGGGGGAGGGGGGGAAAGCGTGTACATTTTGTCCCATGGTGAGTGCTGTTTGTTTCAAAGTGTATACGGTGCCACTGGCTGGCCCCGTACTGATATTGTGCAGTTACCTGAAACGAAATAGTCGTTTGGCTGGAATAACCATTATTTGAAAGTGGCCTCCCACCCGGTACTCGCTTACGCACACACTGCAGAGCTTTGTTGACAACTCTTCTAGAAAAAAGTATTGTGCTAAAGCGCTTCACTGAGCTCTGTACAATAATGCTGCTGCCATCTGTATATTAAAGCACTGCTGTTGTTTTCAGGTCGGTCGCAGCATGACATCGTGAGAGAGGAACCAAGGTCCAGCGCCCAAGCAAGCCGCACGGCCTTGTACCATAGGTTTTCTCCATAATCGGGTGTCTTCAGGATTGAGTTATAAGCAAAAGTCTTCGTCAACGTAACGCCGAGGCCGCTTCGAGTTTTTCTTCAGCACCATTAGGGTTTGATATATAAGCTGGTTCTCTCGCACTGTAGTGAGAATTTCGCTGTTTCTGTTTTCTTTTCATGTGGCCAATTTAGCCGTCACTTTTTCTTGCTTTAAGATCAAACACTTTTCTATTTTTGTACGAAACAAACTGTAGCCTGGCCCTTCTTTGTAGCATCATTTACCACACTGTTAGTGATGACACCTGCTCTTTGTCACTCATGATTCCCTGAAATATCTGGCTCCTTGGTTTATCGAAAGAAAAAAAAGAAAAACACCCGCCACGATGGGTAAGCGGCCATAGTGTTGCGCTGCTAAGCACGAGGTCGCGGGATCGAATACCCGCCGCGGCGGCCGCATTTTGATGGGGGCGAAATGCAAGAACGCCTCTGTCTCGTGCATTAGGGGCATGTTAAAGATCCCCTGGTGATCAAAATTAATCTGAAGTCCCCCACTACGGCGTGCCTCCTAATCAAATCGTGGTTTTGGCACGTAACAGCCCAGAATTAATTCATAGAAAAAAAAACAAGTGGTGAGAATGAAATTAGATTTTCAGGTGCGAACAGTTTTGCTATCTTGCAACTCAGATACGATGGTTAAGCCAACATATCACTTTACACAGCAGTTCCTGTTCACATAAAAAAAAATCCTTCGATTGTATCGGCATTTTGAAAATACGCACCTCTACTCAATGTGCACTTCACGATATCTGGACACCGTGACATAATGCACACGTACCATGATGCCTCATACACACTGCACACCCATCTCGATGCCATTGTGTGTCGCAAATTTGTGCATGAATGCATGCCGTGACTAACACAAAACAAATTTACATTTCATTTCTTGTAAGTTGCACGTGCACATTCTTTACTGTTGCTTAACTTGCGTCTAACTATTGCTCTTATTAATGTTCATTTTTAACAGTATAACGGTATATATTTCACTGGCGCTAATGTTATCTACCCTAATTTCAATGCGCTAGTAATGCGTATGCATGTATGTAGATGTATTCATGCCTAGGGGAGCGCATATATACCACGTGTTGCAATAATGAAGCTACTTACGAAAGCTTATTGTCTGTATTGAGGATGTGTGCGGTGCTGCGTTTGCCTGGTATTGCCTCCCTGGCCTCGTCAAGCTCCATGTTTAGTTTTCTTGCAAGGGTGGCCCTCAACACTGTACTTTGTGCATGTTGTTGTAAAATGACTTGACTTGACAGGGTTGGGGGAGTACAGTAATTTGGCCATCAGTGCCTATTATACGCAAAGATGGGCGTGTATATTTACTTCGCTTGCCTTGCTATGGAAAGGGCATGTATTTTTTCCTGTTCTTCCTTCTCTACGTACGCGTGCGATCCATAGCAAGCGGAAGGTAATCTATAGCCTGGGAAATTCACTTTTAAGCTGTTGTAATACCTGGAGGAAAAGCGATGCTGCTTGTTTTCTGAAGCTAGTGCGCATAAGCAGTTATATTATTATATCTGTTTTCATATTTATCTGCGCAGTGATGTCTTGAGGTAAAGTAAAACAAAAATACATTTTCTTCTACAATGTCCTAAATTACAAATTATTTCTTACAGCCACTGAGAGAAAAAGTGTTAACGATATTTAACAGCAGCGCAAGAAAACTGAGTAAACTAATAACGGAGACACATACGAACGCTACTTGTGACCTTTGTCGTTGCGCGCTTTTCATCTTTGAGCACACAGCCTAATTTCCGGTTTGAGACCAGCTGCATATTTACATGATATTGTTTACTTTATAATGATTACGTGACGCGCGATAGAAAGCTCAAACATGAAAGAAGTTAACATGAAAACGGAGGCTAGGAGAGATAAACAGTGGTCGAACATGGAATATCGGCTGCAGTCAACGTTTCTGCAAAGAAAATTCTCTTCGTGAGGGCGGCAGCTGCTCTCACGAAGAGAACTGTTCTTTCAAAGCATTCGCTTCAGCGACGTTCCTGGTTCGCCAGTTATTCATCACGATAGAAAATTGTCTTTACGCGTAGCACTCCTGTACAGTGGAACAGAAAAAAAAAGTGACGTAATAGAAAAATATAAACAGAAAAGAGAACTTTTCCTGCGCCTCAAAATTGATAATTGTTTTACACGTACATTTTCTGTAAAATAAAACAAGATAATATTAAAATAACAGAAACATTTATTACAGAAAACAGAACGGAACTTTCTCTGCAATACAAAACAGGTAACTGTCTTTAAACACAGAATTTCTGTTAATGTAAAAGAAAAAGAACTTATTAAACAACAGAAAAAGCAAAAATAGAAAACAGAGCTTTACAGAAATTTTCTGGCAAGGCAGCTGCCAGAAAATTTCCGTTCTTTAAGGAAACATTTCTTACAGTGTAGCACACGTACACAAATAGCCAGGAAACTGCACGGGAAAACAGCGCCGCGGTAGTTCAATCAGTAAGAGCATCGCACGTGATTTTCTCTGTGCACTTTCTTCAATGGGTTTATTGTTGTCATTGTCTTTTGACCCTCCCCCCCCCCTCCCTCCTAGTGGTTGCGATTTACGTTTCACTTTCTTGTCATGACCAATTCGTTTGAAAGAGGGATGGATCAATTTCTTAAAACCAAAATTTTAAACTCCTCAGTAGTATGATGTCCAAGCAGCGTTGTGCATTCTGTTGTGGCAATTAGGAAAGAAAGAAAATAAATTGTGTAGCCTGAAAAAAAAAGCTCATAAAAGACCCATCGACTTTCGACGACCGGCAGTGGTGTCGTAGTGGCTGTGGCACTGCGTTGCTGAGCACGAGTTCGTGGGATCAAATCCCAGCAGCCGCATTTCGATGGGGGCGAAATGCAAAGACGCCCGTGGGCGCTGCTGCCTTGGGTGCGCGTTAAAGAACCCCAGGTGGTCGAAATTAATCTGGTGTCAGCCACTACGGCGTGCCGCCTAATCATATCATAATTTTGGCACCCAAGTTCCGAGAATTTCATTTATTAGCTTTAGGCGGAACCCTGAAAACATGAAAGCACCTGGAAAGGGACAAACAAATAGGACCATTTGTTCCTCGTCCGCACTGAAATATTGCGCCCTGCACTCCGAGCTCCCTGCTGTGCATTAAAGCCTCGCTTTCAACGCGTTAACTCCTTCACGGCATCAATTTTATGAACGGTGCAGGAAAGCTTCCCCTTTGCGTAATTTGACTCAATAAATTACGTTTTCTTGTGACAGTGATTCTTGGGAAGTGCTGGCGACGTACGACGTCACTCGGTGCCAGCGTACTCATTACAGGAAGCACGTAATTTTCGAAGTGAAGAAGCTGCGTTGTTTTTCTTTTCTGGCTACGTAGCGTGCTTTAAAGTGAGAACGCAGCGGTACCCATTTGGGGTGAATAGCGCGGGGACCTGAAGTTAAGTGTAGAGGGCGTATTTTACTGCGACAACAGTTAAGTGCTCGAAACTACTTGTCTTGCCCTTCTATCCGTTGCGTTACGCTGACGAGTGGCGTTGTGGTAATCGACGTAAATTTGTCGCTGTCCAAGCCGCCTCGTCATCCCCAGTTTCACTGTCGCCACAGCCCGAAAAACAGAAAAAAAAAGAAAAAAAAGAAAAAGAAAGCTTTGCCCATGATGGCCACAAGTCGCATACGAATCCATGTCACTGCGGCAATGTGCGTCATTAGTAGCAGGTGCGCTACCCACTGCGCTGTCAGGCACTTTTTTCGCTTAGTCTACGAAAATACTGTCGACAATGCCAGGTGAATGTTATTTGCATTACATTTGGACATATACGTGTGCACATAAAACGCTCACGATGCTAAAGAGGCCAATGGAAATAGAAAATGGGAGCAAACAATTTCAAGCGTCCTGAAGCAGAAGCCACTTCGGAACGGGATTAAAAGTGTCGACGACGCTACGTACTTGAGCAGCTCCCTCTGGTAAGACGAAGCTTGTCGATTTACACCCTTATTACACGGGTGCCTTTAACCGTGGTTAAACTTAACGGCGCTCACTCGCTTGAACAAGGTCAACCCCAACCACAGTCCGCTGGAGCTACACGGACATTCATATTCATGGTTCAGGGTGGCAATGAATAAGGCATGCCGATAGTTTCAATTTCCTCTGGAACTCCAACAGACGGAGGCGCAAAAATAATAAACCTAGGTCGGATATTAACGCTGGTTTCCACATCGGATCAGTAAAGCGTGAACAGCAAGAAGACAACGCGGCCCGTTGACACGGCCCACCTGTCAACTCATCAGGTGCTTCACCAATCCTGCTATCGAAGCAATCGACGCGGCTCGCGCCTCCGCGCAGAACGATGAAGTGCTCAGACAGACGCATCGTTACATAATCACTGTAGGTTTTCGTGCACATAATTAGTAGTAATTTTTTCTAAACTGTGTCAGCACACAATTCAATTGGTGTAAGCAGTTACCGCTATAATTAGCTCATATTGCCGAAATTCAGCTGCGCTTCTTTCTTTTTGTACGGTTCTCCATCACCTGTAGCGCACAGAGACACGCATTTCAAGTAGTTCAGCGCAGGGCGGCCGGATTAGCTTCCCAAATGGTTATCATGGCCTTCGCAAAGTCGAGCCAAATCAGTTCACGCAGTTTTAAAAGACCGGCGAAATACACGCTCTCCCTACTGTTGACGTATCATCCGCCATTTTGACCGCTGGGGAAGCATAGGTTACTATAAACCTAGGCCGCCAAGCTGGGTTTGCAGTCAACCGCGCTTAGCGGCCTAACCGCCTAATGCCCTATTTGTGCTTTTAATAAACAACGCTTCATAATGTGCTCTCTAATGAAAGAAACGTGCTATCTTTACGAATACTGGGATGTGAACATCACTTTATAATTGTGATAACGGGGGTTCATTATTCTAAGACGATTCTACATTCGAGTCGATTAGATTAGATTAGATTAGACACACAAGATTAGATTACATTAGACACACAAGTGGGGCAACATGGGATATTTGCCGTAAGTTTGATAGCGCTCATCGCAAAACTGGTGCTGGTTTGAAAATTTGTTCGAAGAAAACACACACACACACACACACACACACACACACACACACACACACACACACACACACACACACACACGCACACGCACACGCACACGCACACGCACACACACACACACACACACACACACACACACGCACGCACGCACGCACGCACGCACGCACGCACGCACGCACGCACGCACGCACACACACACACACACACACACACACACGCACACGCGCACACGCACACGCACACGCACGCACACGCACACACGGTGTCCGTCCAATCCTACGTCACACAGTGTACAGTCATAATGCCCTACTGCATTTCCGTCTGGCTTACCAGGTGAGCCTCTATGATTACCTGTGCCTTGTTTTACGCCCGTGTCGCCCTTACGGGTGGAAATCCGAGAGTATATTTACACACCTTGCGTATCAATCACTCAAGAGCCTCCACTATGCCGAAATTTAGAAACGGTGCCCAGTACGTAATGCTGCTCCACAGCCAGTGCCCACTCCTCTAGTCGGATCCACTCCACTAGTCGGATCAGGTCCTGTTCGTTGAGTCTCATTTTCCTATTGGTAACTCACTGCACCGTGAGCAAGACCTGTGTGGTCGTGTGTTGCAGCTTCTGTGCGGCGTATCATCAGCCCCAATATTTTTAAAATTTTTTTTGTGGTTGTAAGACGAAGATACGAAGTCTGTCCGCCTTGGGGATTTCTCTGAAACCCGTTCGCAGGTCGACGGTTGGTGTCCGAAGTCCTTGAACGATCCCCGGTGTGCTTCTCAATTATCGAGAGCTCCGACCCCTCCTGCGCGCATTGGACAATCGTGATGATGGACATATTAGCGGAGGGCTAGTTCAGTGGCACAGAGCACCTACGAACGAAGTGACTCGGTGCATACAGGCCCAGATCGCGACACTAAAACGCGCTTGAATCTTTCGCGAGAAGCTTCAGAAAAACCCACAATTTCCAAGGCGCTGCGACAAAGACGAAGTCACATGACAGTTTTCGTGAATTCTTGAAGGGTGCGTTTCCCGCAGGGCGGTAAACTCTTGCCCACGCTCCATCGCATCTTATGAAGAAAAAGTTCGAAAGCTTCACTGGACGCCGTAAAGGAAAACAACTCTCAATTAAGAAAGAAAAAAGAAGAAGAAAAGGGAAGAGCCGGAACATTAGAACTGTAAGCAATGAACGACAGATAAAATCAAATAGAAACGAAGATTAAAAAAAAAATGTTATTGAACGAGGCAGCGACCTCGAATACAAGAATGGCGCAGAAATTGCGTGGACGGCGTGTTCCCAAACGGAACCAATTTCATTGAATATTGCTCATTACGGCAGGACCTGCGTCGTCCGGCAGAGCTTTTTTTTGCCCATGAGAAAAAAAGAAGAGAGATTCGAAATTTGCAGGGTCGCCGGAGCAGTGTAGTTTGTGTGTCGGCAAATGACGAAGCGGATATTGGGCCGGGCTTCATCAGTTGTAGCCTATGCAGCGCTTAGGTTCTTACCATTGAGATACGAATGAACGCTTTAGTTTGTTTCTGCTCACTTGAGATCGCACTGGGGAACCGTACCTACGTACTTCTGCTGCCGCGAGCCGTTAGTAGCTGTGACATTTTTCCTTTCCATATTCTGCTTTTCTTTGGCAACAGATGGCGATAGTGGCGAAAAGTAAATATCAGCACTACAGAGTGACTCATTTAACAAAAAGAGAAAAAACGGAGAAAGAAAATGAAGCAGAACAAGAAGCCAATTTGCCGTCGAGTTCGTCGAGATGAAAGATACTAATTAGAAATCGGCTTAAATGAAGTATTCCTCTCTTGTCCTGTGTGATGCACTCTGTTGTATTTTATTGCTGATTTTATCCCTGCATGGTTAATTTGACGGATCATCAACGGTCACCCTAAGTTTTACTCATAAAACTCGCGCGGCTTCGTTCTTCTTCCTCCGTTCGTTTCTGTGACCCTATTACGTGCACAGCACTTTTACAGTGGCGCTTACCGCATCCCGTGCCCAATACTTGGTAACATTAAATTTTAATTATTGTTATCATGCTTCACACCGAGTCGCCGATCACAGCGACAACATCCCACTATGGAGTGCGAGCCAGTGATGCAAGGCGAAAGGAATGTGAAACGAAATGGATGGTCATTTAATATTTCACAATGTTTTTCGATATGCTGACTCTTGCGCTATTCTTTCGCTACAAAATTTTCGCCGTCATTTGATAAATTGCGGTGCTGCGCTTTGTTGTAGTGTCCGGTACGTCTACGTGACCACACAGTGTAAGTGCCTATTTCCACTTTTGTTAGTGCTAAAAATGAATTTCGTATTGGTTTGGTTTCGTTTTGCCTCCTACATGTTCCTGTATTGTCATTGCATTAGGTGTTTCACGCATCCCGAATTACTGCCTATACTGGGGTTGGATTATGGGTCTCGCGAAGCTGCTGAGTCAGCATTTTTTTTTCCACGATCCGCCGCTGTAGCAGCGGCTATGGCGTTGCGCTGCACAGCTCGAGGTCACGCGTTCGATCCCAGTCGCGGCGCTCGCATTTCAATGGCAGCGAGAGAGAGAGAAAGGGAGAGAAAGAGAGAGAGAGATAGGCAAAGGAAAGACAGGGAGGTTAACCAGAGATTATCTCCGGCTGGCTACCCTGTAGTGGGGAGGGGCCAAGGGATGCGAAAGGTGACAGACAGAAATGGATAAAAAAAGAATAGTAATAATACAAAAGAAAACTGCACACCCACAAACAGCGAAATGCAAAGAACGCCCGTGTACCTAAATTTAGGTGCCCGTTAAAGAGCCTGAGGTGGTGAAAACCAATACAGAATTTTCCGACTATACGGCGTGACTCATAATCATATCGGGTTGCTGGCACGTAAAACTTCGGAATCTTGTTTTTTTTTTTCCTTACTGAAAATTCTTACCGGGTGATCTTCCGGAAAATAAACTGAATTCAACTGGAAATCGGGCTTCGTGATCGTCGGTGCCAAGGTAGGTAGGTCGGTGTGAGCCCCTGTCGCCTGGTCGCGCACCTCGTCTAACCACCATCGCTCGACCGTAAGCGTCAGCCCGTTCGACTCAACCGCGCTACCGGCTTCCCTCCCTCACCCTCCCTGGGAAAGCAGTTCGCGGCAGATGCCGGTGCGGGCCGCGCGCGAATGAACGGAACAAGCAGCGAACTCCTCCCCGTCGCGCATGCGCTACGCGCCGGGAGAGCGCGTTCACTCTCTCCACAACTGCGCCGTCAGTGGCAGCGTGGCCCGTGAGCGCGTCGGGTCGCCAGCGGTGGCGCGTGGATTCAAGCGGCCCAGCGTCTCTGTTGCCGAGCGTCCGCGGCTTTCCTCTCTCGCCGAGCAAAAGAAGAGCGCCTCCGAAGTCGCCGCCGCGTGGTGGTTCCTCGCGATGCGCGGGCTTCTCCTCCCGGCGTCCGGAGGGTAGAAGATGCTGCGGGCACGTGACCGTCTTGAATGTGCGTGCAATGGCAACCCGCTCGCCGGCTGCTCAAGTGCGGCGACGTCGCTCGGGATTAACTTTGCCGTCGCTGCGTGCGTCACCGAGGTGCCGTAGCGCGCTCTCTTGGATTTCGCGCCTAATTGTCGCCGTGGGCTTCCTCGCCGTGGGCGTGGCGTCGTCGGCCCACCTTCGTAAGTCCGTCGTTTTTTGTTGCTTCCTTCTTTATTTCGCAATTTTCCGAGTAAACTCTTACTCTACGAGTCTCGTTGTTCCTGTCGGATGTTTTTTTTTTGGGGGGGGGGGCGCAAAGCGTTCCGCCGCTGTCATTGACTCCGGCGACTTTCCGTTTGTCACACGGCTTCGTGTGTTATGATGCAGTCCCCTCTTCCGCGTGCCGCCGGTGACAGGGGCCGTGCCTTGTGTTGTGCTAGAGCGTGTGGGCGTTCATGTTTTTTTTTTCTTCTTTCGAGACGGCAGTGCCGCCTCAGACGCATCTGTCACTGCCTTCCCCATTTGCCTCCCGCGCGATATACGGGGCCGGCTGCTGCTTCCACAAACGAGCCGCTGTCGCTGCTGGTGTCAGCTGCGCGCTGGAATCACGTTGACCCGTTTCTGCATACTGTCGCGGCATGTGTACGTCGGCACAAGGCGGGAAATTCGTTTAACCGAACGAATAAAATTCGAGTGTTACAAGCCATGTTCCCTATTGTAATTTAGCGGGACATGGCCGTGTGGAAAGGTCGCAAAGACGAGGGTAATGTACAGGAACGAGCCCCTTCGTTATTCGCAATTGAGCTTTGCCTGTTTAGAAATTAGTGCACGCATACGCAAATACATAATGGTGTACACGTAATGTGTACTCAGAGGCACTGAAAATACTCTACCCATACCGACAAACCGTCTAACCATACTTAACTATGTCGTTGCATTTCGAGAACACAAATAGTAGCCGAGACGTATAGCAAACGCGTAAAAGATACCTGCGCTAGTAGTGATTGACAGTACTTCCCAGTACAGGGTCCCGGGAAGTAGGACAAGTTGATGAATCATGAAACACCCACGATTCAAGCTTTTTTTTTTCTCCACCCGTCAATATAGCAAGCACAACAAACAATCTGGCCACAGTTTTCTTCTTCATCGTATTTAGGCGAGCCATGAACATGTTTCGGTTAAAGTGGCCAGCCTGTCTATTACACCTCAACCTTGTTGATCCTTTATCTCTTTTTTGATTTGCATATTTTCTTCGGAACACGTAGGCAAGAAATCGCCAATACCACACGTGTCGCGACGCTTCTATTGGCACGCTCACTCGCGATCGTGTGAGCTTTCTGTCGACAACAACCTGACACCATGGCGTAAAGCTGTTCAGAACTTCTGGACATGTTTAAAAAAAAAAAAAGGGAAACACGGGCAACTAGATATGACTTTCGCGCAAATTCAAAACGGCAGCTTAACAGCTTTGGAGGGCTTGCGGGAGAAACAGCCTTGTTGATTGCCTTGTGTCTAACTCGTAACTACGCCCCCCCCCCCCCCCAAACCGCCATACATTACATTTCTACAAAGACAGTATTAGCAACTGTGACGTGCGTCTGTTTCTTTTTGCTTGTGTCGATGCCTTGCTTAATCCCGACTAACAAATCCTAACTAATTAGCCCCTGCAACGCGCCCTCCTGCGTTACACCTCCGTAGCTCTAAACTCGCCTGTATTGATACCCTTCGCGCGCTTAAGCAAATGTGCCTTCTGAATAGCCATCTCGCCCACCTTATTCGGCTATCCTAACACAAGTAGGTATGATATAGGCCAATGCGCCAACCGTTGTCAGTGAGCAATGAAACGTTCTTTTACAAAAACACTATGATTGATTGAATGAATGAATGAATGAATGAATGAATGAATGAATGAATGAATGAATGAATGAATGAATGAATGGTGTTTTTATTTCTTTTCACATCGAAAAAGAGAAGACAGGACTAAAAGCTGCGGTACACCTTCACGAGGGTCCCGCCCCCATATACGTTTGACAGCAGAGCACTGCAGACACATCACGAAAAATGCAACACTTGCAACAAAGTAGTACTGGAAAGAAATGCACTTTGAACAAAAGAAAAATCTAGTATAAAATTACACAAAATACATACATACCCATATACACATACAATTTCGCATTTGTGCATATTCAGATACACACATGCAGATCCATAATATATGCACAAGCAATGCACACAGATCTATATACACGTATGGACAGGTGTGCTAATATGCACTCATGAGTGTAATATGTGAATAAAAATATGAGATTCTAGTCTATTTCGCATAACCTACAAACGGTATAACGGTAGCTAAAGACGCCGACATTTCACTAACTGAAGTCGCCCATTTTGCAGTCTTCAAACGGCCTGCTGACTTGCATGATTTGAACAGAGCAAGGAGGCTTCTTTCGGCGAAGTGCATCTTGCACTGCATATCATCACTAAGCCGCCACTTTGATATCGTTCTTTCTTGTTTCTCTTATTGGTGAACGCAGTAGTTGTAGTGTCCCCGCAACGTTTACGACACAGACGTTTCATGTCATGCTATCCAACTGAGCTCTTGTGAAATTTCTAGAGTAATTCAAGTCACCACTGATGTATTTCAATGAGCAAAATAACTATTACGGGGATATGGAAGGGCCTGCGATGAAGGTGTTTCAGTTCTTAGCTGTGTCTGCGGATTTCTTGAAAACTGTTTGTCGGCAGCTGCTTCTTCGTTGCGCTATCTTTCCTTTAAAATCAAACAGCCATGACCTTTCCTTAACCGTCTTTCCGTTTTAAACTGTAGTGCGAACATTGTGCGGAACTTTCTGTGTCTCTAAATTTGTTACGGGCACGTTTGCTTGTCTTCTAGAGGTTTATTGTTTATGTTAAGGGACACAGCACATGACTACCGTCCGCATCAGTGAGTGAGCGGGGCAAACTTTGGAACACTCGGTCACATGCTAGCACTTGGTTAGGGAAAATTGGAGCTCAGGCTTTGTGTCAGTCTCCTATACAACATTTATTCTCGTCGAATTGACGTTTCCTTTCCGTATCGTGTTTCTGTTTTATTTGCCCTTTTGATAGTGGAGTGCTGCAGAATGCCGATTCACGTTTGCCTTCGTACAATCGGCTGTACCAGTGCGGCGTAAGCTCTATATCGGCGACCACTGCTGTTTTCCAACACCGCAAGAAGGCGTGCCTAACGAAGGCTGTCAAACTTACGATCGATGCATCAACTTTGGCGACGAAGTTGCAGTGAAATATTGTAAACGCGGCACCTCGGATTACGTAAGTATATCGGCGAAGCGACAGTTGAAATAGCTTTTTTTTTGTTTGCTTCGCGGGCGTAACGATTTAATGCTGCTAGGACATTCACTCGTCCTGGCAGCGCTAGGACGGGGCTGAGTGTTCTGGCTATGATGCGGATGTATAATAACGCACTCCGAGAGGAAACCTTCTATTAAACGCCCGAGTCAGATCTCGTGAATGCAGATCCTTTCAACGTTGTAGCAGAGCAGCCTGCTTTTGAAGTGGCAGTAAAATATGACCCTTCATCTATTGCGTTTTCGCGTTTTATTTTTGTTTCTACTTGCATTCGTACAGAAGCATCCCTTATGCCGGAGTTATGCCTCTGCCAGCACTTTGTAGAACGACACAATGTGTGGGTGGCTGGCGGCGTAACGGAGCAGTCAGGCAGCGACACTCTGCCTGAGTGTCATTTACGTAAACGCGGATGAAAGCCATCGATTGGTACTCAGTCGTCGCGCAGACAGACGAAAGTCAACAATAAGTAGTAGATTGGTGTGCACTCGTGCTCACACACACACAAAAAAAAAGATACCCACGTTACCAGAGTGAGCTTTCTGGATTATGGCCAAAATTTGATGTACCCTTTATAGCCCGAATGGTGCTAGAAAAGGCGAAACTTTTTTAAAAGATGCGTGATTCAAAGCAGATGTTTCGCAAGTGGACCATGCATTCTTAAACCCATGACATCTCTAATGGAGCTGCTCGCACACAACAAATTGGCATTCAGGATGCTTCTTTATTTCTGCGTCTCTCTCTCTCTCTTTCTGAAACGTTCGCATATATTTGCTATGTATGTAACAAACGTATACGTATATATGTATAACAAACGTAACATGTATGTATGTAACAAACGCGGTGTACCAAATGGGTTCCCGAACCGGATACTCGAATTGTCGCAATACACAGATGGAAAAGAAAAAGCTCTGGGCACGACGACAGTGCTGGATTCATCGATTTTGAACAGATGTCACTTTACATTATCAAAGTAATGGCCGCCACCGGAATATTCGCATCCATCGCCTTACTACCTGCGAATGCCAATGATTGATGTCTTCAAATGAAAATGATTCAGCGTGTGTTTTGATTCCGAGGCAACTTACAACTACTCTATTTTAAGGCAGAATTAAATTCCTTCTCTTTTAATCCTCTAATCCTTTTCTTTAATCCAATTCTAATTATTTCATTTGTCCTCCATTTGCGCTTCGTTAGCGACTAGCGCTAAGCCACGCCCTCGCTATCTCCGCCATGGTCCACTCGCCGTGTCACACGATAAAATGTCAATGGAATCGGAGATAACGATGCTTGCAAAATACCGCCCCCGGGTAATTCTGTTTTCGGCTCGCAATTAAGTATACATACCAGTTTTAAGCTTCCCGTTTTAACACGTTCTTGCGTTACGTATTCTGATTATGTTCTCGTGTTGTTCGGTTTTAGACACTCGGCATTCCTGGCGTCCCCTTTTTATTCCGTGGCCTTCTAACAAACCCTCGTCCGTTTCCGCAAGGCACTTCTTTCGCAAGATCTGCTCCCCTATAACGCGTGAGGTCCAGGCGCCGCAGCGAACACCAATAACGCCGAAATAGAGGGAAATGAATATTACATTAAGTGGCCGGCCAACGACGAACGGGCGTCGAAGAAAAGCTTTGTGAATTCAGCCTGGGACTTGACTCAGTTGCATTCATTTCCATAAGATCATTTCCTACTGCAGCCTCCTTAACTATTTCTCCTCCTCCTATTCCTCGTTATAGGTTCGTGCGAGGTATTTATTGCTCTATCTCTTTTTTTCGTGGATTTGCTTTATCTTTCCTTTATTCTTTCTGCCATTCATTTCCCCTTACCATGTTCTCCGTGTAGGGGAGCAAACCATATCGTTTTGTGGTTAACCTCTCTGCCCTTCCCACCCAATTTCTCTCTTTCTCTGTCCTCTCAATGTGCGAATTTGTTCTGTTCTCTCCGTCGCCGTGGCGACCGCGGTCACGTGGGTACTTGGTGAATGCAAGAACGAAAGAAAAGAAAAAGAGAACAGGTGCCGACATTTGTTCTCAGTTCGCGGAATGACTTGGCAAAAGCCACACGCTTTCTATTTGCCCGCGAGAGCGGGACCGATATTTATCATCGTCCAATCGGCCGAGCCGGTATTTCCTTTTCACGTCAGCGCCGTTCACGCCTGTTGAACGCGCGCGCCCGTCAGGAGCGTAGCGGCGGCGCGATCTCGCTGGCGGCTTATCTCGTTTCGTCGCGGACGGCCTCGGTCGGGACCGACGCGATCCATCGTTCTCGCGGGGCGACGCTATCGCGGCGACGATCGGCGTCATCCTTTCCTCGACCCCCCCCCCCCCCCCCCTAGCTCCCTTCCCCCGTGTCGTCACCCGTTTTTCGGCGACTCGGAAACTTTGGCGGGACTCTTCGCGCAAGCAGTGGTGGAGTGTCGCAACAACGAGTAGTAACGAATCGCGGCTCTCTTGACTGACTTGCACCCCGGAGCTGCAACAGCTGCGACTCATACTGCTTTTTACCTGCGCTATTTTTATTTTTTTACCGAACAGGCATCAGTCAAGCACCATATTTAATTTCAAATAAAGAAGCTCTTCCTGCGCTTGAACGTTAACCAGAAAAAAGTTAATTGCCAATGTTAGTGTTAATTATGCGTGCGTTGTTTCGCATCATTCTTCTCTGACTTCGTTACTCTTTGCAGTTTTTTTTATAATTGTCCTGTCTTTTGCATGTTTCGTCGTGGAATATGGTTGAGCGAGAATAATAAGGGAATCCGAGGAGCTCGTATTTTTTATTAATCGGAACCGGTTTTACGGATTGTATCTCATCAGTGATATAAACAATGTGTAGAGAACTCAACCTTGATCTAATAAAAAAACTACTTGGATTCAAAAGGCAAGGTTTCTCATACTTTGTCTTTGTTCTTTTTCCGCTCGAAATATGCTTATTCTATATCAGGGTCTCAAGTTTGTAGGGATGCGTAGTGCTCAATTTTCTTCAACTCTTTTCATGCAGCGTTCCCAGCCGTCTGATCCCATTGATAACGCTGGTGTAGCTTTATTGTTGTTATTTGGTCATTGCATGCCAACTTGCCAATTTTTGTCGAATTCACATTTTACACCTGGTTTTCCACCGTTTCTAGAAATTCGAATGGCCCTCGCGTTCCTAAAACTTCTTTTGTGTCTTCTTTTGTAATTTGTTGAGGGAAATTATTTTTCTTTATCGTCACGGTTGGGACAGTAGGCGTGGAATTACCCTGTTGCTTAATAACCACATACCGAAGGAAATGTAGGCTACATTGGAGCCGGATATTCCAATGCACAGTTGATAAATACGCATATACATCATGTGACAACCATAGGAAGTCTAAGCGTCAATCTGACCACTGACGAATCGCGATAAAAAGTACCATCGAAAAAGGCGTCGCTACAAAATCATGGCCCATAATCGGCTAACTCACAGAGAGAGAGAGAATGAGAAGGAGAAAAAACGCTGGAGTTGTTTGCTTGGATGGCGGGGCAGGCGTGCTACTGCAGGTGCTGGGTGAAAAATATGATACACACAGCGATCATGCAAAAACAGGAACGCCACATACGTGGACGTGCACGCACTCTCACACTGGCCATTAAGTCTTATGAAGGAGAATCTGTGATTCTGGAGCTCCTATCTAAATACACTGGAGCGGAGAAACCATTTTTCTCGGCAGCCACCGCACCGTTAACAACCGCAAGTTTATTTGAAAAACAAGGATTTTGATGACGGTTATGCACACATGCGTTCGCATGCGCAAACAAGCCATAAGCAACCACCTGCACCGGTTTGCTCTAAAAAACCGATAAGGCACATCGCCACCGCGACAAGTCAATGTGTGAACTCTTTCTCGCCTATCACAGGGAAACAGCCAACGATCCTTGGCTCTATGAAAACGAAGATGCCTTCTTTATTTCCCCGTAGCCATCCATGTTGTTGTTGTTATACAGTGCCTCACTCTCACGGATGCAAACTGGTGCAGATCGCTGGTGCCGGGGCTCATTGTGGATATGCTCACCCGTTTAAAACTGCATTTATAACATATTAATTTTTTTCAAATAACCCTGCAGTTGTTAATCTGCCCTCGCGTTATCCGTTTATCTTCCTGCGTCCTCTGGTGATTGCGCTGCTTTTGTTCCATGCGCCATAAATATTCTATTCGCAACGCCAGATACTTGGTAGAAAGGGGAAGGGCAGAAAGGACGACAAAGAACAAGAGAACGAAACCGGGAAACGGATTTGTCAGCGCAAATGCAATATGAGGCACTTGACAACAATCGTGGTCTGTCATAGAGCCACGGTAATTTCACGGAACGTAGCAGTGCTTTTAAAGTCACTCGAGCAGTCATCTCTTAGGAGCAAGGGCGGGGCAAGACAGCCGAACTCGCCTAGGTAATGAGTGGGGTGAGATTGTCCATATATATATACGAGAGGAAATGGGTCCAGTAGGGTGGCACGAAATCCTCTGCGACCAGATAGCGCGTGAGGGTTTGAATAAAGCTGCCGCTCGAAGTCTTGTTACTGCCTGTGCGATGTTTCTGTGTCTTGCGGTTTGGCGGGCCGCAATAATATAAGGTCGGTGCACTACATAAGACACTGCAGGAAAAACTTGTTTGACTTAATTGACCCCCCGGAATCCGGGAATGTTCTCGTCCTACTTCTACCGGCGCCTTTTAAGAAGCTACCGCTTCTGTTATTTTTGTCAAACGTGTGCACGCAGTTCATTCATGTGACGATATCTTAGGCAACATCTTTTCTTCTCTGGCGACTACGGAATTAATTTGGCAACCGATAACGTCTTTACGCGAAAAGCGAGCTCCGCTACTTAGAATTGCTAATCAGCTGTCCGCGAGTGGAATCTCGACCACTGCGAGAACTATTCATTTAAATGTTTGGGTCGTCGGCACGCCGTGTTACGCACCATCGAGTAGATTACACGTATATTTGCATACAGACTTATAGCAAGAAGAGATGGTGCCAGTTGGTCGCACATGTTTATGGAAATGCTCTAGAAGAAAAGGTTAACAAGAAACGCGGGCACAGAGTCAGCAGTCCTCGTTCGGCTTTGATATAAATTGTTTGCTTTGGTGAGATTGATGTAGAAGAATACGTCGACCACTATATCTATACCGGTTCTACAGCAAAAAGAGAAGAAAAAAAAATGGCTGTGGCTTAGCTAAGGTTAAGCCCAGGATGCGAAGCATACTAGCCTTTATTTTAGTTGTTGAACCACTGTTTAGCCTGGTGAACTGCTGTTGCTGGGCTATATTTGGTTCGGCTAGACGAAGAAACAACTCATGCGTTACTCTGCTTCGCCTTCAAGAGTGGAACGCGACAGCGTTCCCGTCGACCCGCCAAGAGGTGTAAGACAATGGGCTACGGCGCAGCGACTACGCGCCCCGCATTGGACGCGGTGAGCGTCGAGCAACGCAGCGTTCGGCGCGGCAACGAAATGTGCGCCTGAGCAAGCGACGCACGCCTGAGCCTTAGAAACAGCTCGTTTCTAAGGCAACACCGCATTCACTAGAGGCGCTTTTGTACCGCTTTGAAGCACCGTACTCGTGGCTCAGTGGTAGCGTCTCCGTCTCAAACTAAGGAGACCCTGGTTCGATTCCAACCCAGCCCATCTTGCAAGAGTTGAGCCAAAGCCACCTAGAAACAAGCGCAGCTGCTTATATACCGCCGCGACGCCGCGAGCGACGGCGCGAGTTGGAGCCCCGTTTCTCCTCTGTCGTGACGTCACGGTGTCACGTGGTATGGCATGGGTCAAAGGTAATTGAAGGCGACACCGCCGCGCCTGAGGAGCTGGGTTGAGCTCTAGTAATATGCTTCGCATAAAATGAAATAAAAGTATAGTAATCCAGATAAGAAAAGTAAGCATAAGGTTGATACGACGGAGTGTTCCAACTCTGTGGACTTCTATTGCAACTTCTACAGCTAAGTTGCACTACGGAATATGCAGCTCAACTTCTCCTAAGTGCTGTTGTGGACGCAACAAAATCGAAAACGTTTACCATGTCCGAAATAATCCTCAGAAAGAACATTAGGCGAATATGCTTTGGCGATCGAAAAGACGCCTTTTTAATACACACAACCTACCTGGCAGTTCACCCGTTTTGTTTGTGTCTAGTAGCATGTTGAAATGGATTTTACCGACACAATGTAGATCTGCTAACATAATAACACTCATAACGTGATCTGCTGTAATGTAGACGTCCTGTGTTATAGAACAGTTGTGGGAATCAATTATTTAAATGCAGCGCTACCTGGAAGGTTTTCAAGGAAACGGAGCCACGTCGGTCTCTTTTGAGCCAACTAAATTTATTGGCGCTGAACCGATTGTCTAAGTATATCGAAAACGACGTGACGTAGCGGCGTCGTTACATGAACGACCACGAATCAACTTTGTTGATTAACGCCCGAACGCGCGCGCTCTATTGAGGCTCACGAACCAGGAGTTTAAGCTGTCAATGATACCTAAACAGCAGACTCACAAGAGTAACGCTGTGTGTCGTGCACAACAGATACAGCGTGTTTGTGGTTGACGCCAGGAGCTTTGCTGACAAACCTGTCGTCGCCCGCGAGGCGACGTACTTCTTCTATTTCGTATCATGGAAGTCGCTGCTGAACTCTATTTCCGGGCACCTAAAGATAAATTCGACTCCGTAGCACACTTGTTTAAAATAAGGCTAGGATATAACCTTCACGTATGACGAGACAATTTTATCCGCTTTGTTCAAACATTATGCAGCTCCAACGCACCTGTTGGAATGTTGTTAGCAAAGCTTTAGTGAAGCGGTAAGCTAAATGCTAAAACGGAACGTACCGTATTCAATTGTCTTTAATTTTTTTATACAACGTGTAATCGTATGTAATCTTTATGAACCGCACAGATCGCAACTTAACGTAACATGTAATGTTTATTTGTACACTGCACCATTCACACGCTACGCCGAAACGCAAACACCATTTTAGGCGCATGCAAAGTCGGGCACGAGACATCGACACAACACTGTCGCGAGGAATGAAATAGATGTTTAATGCCAGTCTAGAGAATAGTGAGGACAGATCTATACAGATACAAGTATATATGACACACACCAGTACTGTATGTATTGAACTCGCCGAGAAATACAATTGATGCAGGTGCAACGCACACGTTGGAATCTATGTGAAGCGAACAGATTTCGTGAAGCGCTTAATGAAATGTTATAAATTTACCCGCTTCATTCCTGCGTCTTTGGCGTTCGCGCCTATATGTGCTCTCGCTTACCCGTGCTCCGTTCGCAGTGACAAATCTTGTATGGGGCTTGTAGTTTTTTCATCGTATTTATTCGCAAATGTTTACCGGCCGCTTCTTGATCAGTCCCCTCCCCCCTGTGGATATATGCCATAGTGTGGAAATCACAATCTTCGACACGTATATATATTTTTTTTAGAAAAACGAGAATTTTTGAACGTGGCGCACCTTTATTTACCGTGGGCTCGGCAGCTATAACTCTCAGTAGTTGATGCCACGAGCTGCATCATCGTCGCAAGTTGTCGCCAAAGAAGTCATCCCCGTCAGATGCTTCGCAGGCCTCTTCGGCACCCGAAGCCACGCCGTTCTCAGAGCCGTCGGATTAAAAAGAAAGGAAGAAAAAAAATTTGTCACAATGGCGCATATCCATTGTGGGAGACTGGTACAAAATGAGTGTATATATGCGGGGTGATTTTTTATCCTAATGGTTAACAGAAATTTTAGAAGTAACCTCTGCATGCAGCAAAATTCTATTTCTTGAGCTAGATTACTCTCAGAGGCGAACATTATTTCCACAAGAAGACTCAAAATGAATATTTGACTATCTAACGAAGTATCGCTAATTAATTTGCTAACGGCACTTATTTCAATTTAGGAAATGTAGCCGCCGACTTCGAAAGTCATGTCCATTCGGAAGGAATTTTTTGAGAACGACGCGAGTTTTGAGATATGCGTCCCCAAAGTTTGCGACGAAATGCATGGATGTTCCGGTAATTTTTGAGTTTCCACAAACGAAAGACGTTTTATTAAAAAAAGCAAGTGGAACATGCACGCACGCACGCACAACCTCAGTGCCCTTCAACTCTGTGAAGAAGGATGACCAGCGAAGCTGTGTATGTGGGACCCTTAATGACGAACTGCACCTCCGCCGCGGGTCGGCCCGGCATTTCACTATCTTCGGGATCGGCCCACCTATGGGGAGTTTTGTATCTACACATGGACACTGTCTTGGCGGAACTAATCCTTAACAGCTTAACTGTATTTCGTTGTAAAATTGGTTACGTCATTGTGTTTTTTGATTAAATAAATAATTAGTGACGACGACGTACACGGGAGCAGTGGCGCGAGTGCGTTCGCGCGGTAGCGCCAAGGGGCGCTAACGAGCCAGCTGTGGAAGGAGACGACAGTGCTCGAATCATTGCTGATGATGGTAGTTTCAACTCGCGGTCGCAATCCTGGGGGAACTAAGCCTTAACAGCTCCGCTGTAGGAAGTGCTGCGTGAATAATCGCACAGAATCTTTCACGGGCTCCTTTCAGGCTTGGAAAAAGCCTTTATGTAACACGTACTGAGCAACGGAAAACTGGATCGGAAAATTTTCATGGCCTACAATTTTCATATTGATAACTTTTTTCTGATTACAAGAGTTGTGAAGTTAATTAACTAATAATAACTAAATATGTAATAAAAAGAAATAAAGAAAAAAACAGTCTATCTTGCTCCAAGCGACGGAAAACAATATTACCTTGGTTCTCTCCAGCTACGTGGCACTCCCATATTGCTAAAATTTGGCACAAGTTACGTGGGACGCTCTGTACATGAGCTTCCACCGCTAAACCTAAAACAGTGCTTGTATTACCCATTTTGTTTCTGCATTGCTTCGGAAACTTTTGTCGTTGTTTTACTTCTGATAATTCGCGACGCTTTGCTTATTGTACGGATAATAGTAACCAGACTTTAACGGTTGGTTGATGAGAAATATTTGGTTAGTTTTGATATACGAGAAGACCTTATAGTTCGTTTTGAATACGAATTCAAATAGTTCGTGCGAAATACTCGATTCATATTCGGAACTTCGAACATTCGCCAACCATATACGTAACTATATATGGAACATCACGGCCCCGCCTACGGTGACGGTGATAATTTGTCTGAAGTGTCCATATAATTTCCATCGCACTAAAATCACCACTTCTTGCATCTAAACGGAAAGAACCAGCTGTAACGTCTTTGAATGCTATAGCCTCCGAGCATCCGTCAAAACGAGATGTTCAAACTGGCAAAGCGGCTGTCATCGTTGTTTGAATGAAGATGACAGGATACATTTTATTCTGCCACTCCTTCTACACAACTCTTTGCATATTTTGTTGTTGTCGTCTGTACTCTCTCTCTCAGTGATTGTTTCTGTACCCTTCTCACTCTACGTTAGGTTGAATAGCAAACCAGTGGCAAGGGCTGCTTCGGTCGACCCCTTCGCTTCCTGTCGCTAAAATTCTGTCCATCCTAGGAAAACATGTCAGTTCGCCGGGAGGATACCTATATGTACCTCTCGAACTCTCATAAAAAAAAAGGGCGAATAAAGTTGAAAGAAGAAACCTTGGTCGGCCGAAGAAATCCGGGCTCCGGCCGCTGTCACATAACCACGAACGAGACAGCAGACCAAACACGACCGTCGCGCTGGGAGGAATCGCCTCTCTCGGTTCCTGCGTGTTTCTTTTTTTCTTTTTGTGAATCGCCGTTAACGTCCGTGCGAGAAACGGTGATAAAACGCGGAAGCTTTCGTCGCCTCGACGAAGCCGTGACCAATTTCGTCACCGTCGTGTCCCCCCAGTCCCTGGCTCGCTCCTCGTTCCCCACTCCTCCCTCGCGCCCACTTTTGCGATCCAAGCGACGTGGCGACGACAAATGCCTCGTTATGACTTGGACAAACTACCTTCCGGCTCTGGCGCGGACGTAGTTTGCGCGCGTAATGATGTGGCCAACTTGAACGGCGGTGAGGCAAACGAAAAAAAAGAAGAAAAAAAAAGCGGTAGAGACATGGCATAGCTCTGCAGCGATGTTGGACGCAGAGTGCGCTGGGAAAAAAAAGAGGCAGATTAGTTTCTATGAATAATTCGGTTAACAGGATGAGTTGACCTTTTGTCACGACCACAAATCTTGAAATGTGCCCTTCTGGCGCCTTTTGTGAAACGCAGTAGGAGACAGCTCAAGCGGAAGCTGCATGCCCACATTGGTCAAAAGGCCTTGGGAGCGCTGTCTCAGCTGTGAGATAATGTAATATCATGCTAAGGCTTGGACCCTTACCAAGGAAGTGATGCTGTTTGGAGATTGGTTGGTCTATATGGTAACTGCTACTATATGGGCCCGCTGTGACTGTCCGAATGACGGTCACAGCTGCTGTCATATATATATTGACAAGGCTGGTTAAATGATTGACTCGAGGGCCTGCCAAGCCGCTTCGACCAACCTTTCCAAGGCCTTCGAGTAACGGCTTCGGCTGGGCTTCATGTTTTACACCTTAATAAGTGAGAGTCACTACGCAAAATAAAGGTCTATAGGTGATGAAGGTGCAGGTAACTTCGTCATTCTTCAATTTGTACATGCCACATTTTTAAAGAATCTGGGGTCCTGCCGATCGGATTATACCGTCCTAAATACCTAAATTATCTAGCAGGTAACTTCCGAAAGCACGTTGGTGGATAATAAAGTTTGTGAGTTTATACATTCATTATAGAACTGCGATCCTTAAATGCTTCTAAACTTCATGATTTACGACTATGGTTTTGCATTCAGAATTAGGAATATCCTAAGGGCATATGAACGAAAAGGAAGCGTTAAGGCCTGTTGGCTATCCAAGTTGGGGGATAGGAAAAGGGAAGAGAAAACGTAAAGAATAACGGTATAGTGGCAAGTGACCGCACGTGTTTAGAAGCTCATCGCAGACGGTCACTCAGCTCGTGTTTATGTGACTTCCTGCATATGCGACGTGTGCGAGTCCAGCTCTACCAGTGGCGTAGCCAGAAATTTTGTTCGGGGGGGGCTACGCCACTGGCCCAATATATATATATATATATATATATATATATATATATATATATATATATAGCTGCACGTTGCAGCTCAGCCTCCTCCTTAAGTGGAAGCTTTAGCTCGGGTGCTCCTATTTAAGTACATGTAGAAGGGGCATTCGTTTTTCCCTGCAACCACTTCACCAAATTTGTGGAGGTTTGTTGCATTTAAAAGAACAAGTTAAATTCTAGTGACTACTGGCTTCGAAGTTTTCATTTAGGTGGTCAATTATTTATTAAAAATTGGCCAAAATTGAAAATTTTCAGAAAACGAAACTATCAAGTTTAAAACTCCGTGACCCAACAATGAAAAATGATATCACAATTCTGTGAATTGCATCTAATAGTACATCTACAGCGGACAAAATAGATATGTTACACATGAATCTCAAAAAAATTTAGTATTGTGGAAATACGGCTTTTGCAGAACCCTTGTACACAACGTAACCAATTCACGTAAGATACAAATTGACACAGCAAACTTGTCCGCTTTGACTGTTATAATAAATGCCGTTTAGAGAACCACAATATCTGTACTTCGTGCATAGCTATTAGTTTGCAAACGTCGTGCTTCTATTTTTTTCAAACTTTCGAATTTTCCAAAATATTTTAAATAAAATTCAGGCCCTAAATCGAAGTTCTGTTTCCATCAGACACTAGGATTTAACTTCCTCTCTCAAATGCAACCGATTTCAATAAAAACGATTAGCAGGATTATCTCAGAAAAGCGTTTCTGCGTTTTACAAGTATTTGAATAGGCCGCGTCGGATTGGGCCCGAGCTAAAGCTTCCTCTTAAACAATTTATCGAGGGATCAAATACATGAATAATAACTGCATTGTCATTGCCAAAGATGCTGCAAACGAATTCTTGAAACCTACGCACTGTAAATACAAGTAAAATATATATTTTTTCATAAAATATTATACTCGTATGTGCCAAAAATTGTGCCCAACATAACAGACGTCAATGCTTCCATGTTTTTTTGTCTATTTATTAAGTAAAGAAAATATCACACGAACTTTAGAACTATATCAGTTCGAAACCAGGAAAGCAGTGCATGCCGCTGATACGAAAAGTTAAAAGGCAATGAACTGAACAAGTTGAGGACAAATATGTTAATGAAACTTTGTCATTCAAGAACCGTGCTTACAGTCTTGTATATATGCAATGGCCAGTGAAAAATCTCAATGACGCTGTCGTTTGTTCCAATGTATTACGCAGGAGTAGCTGTCCCTTGTCGTGCATCGTGAGTAATTGCACCGAAGTTATAGTCGCGACAGAGAGCACGTATAAAAAGCAGGAGTTCTGCAAGATATATGAGGGCAAGTCAAATGAATGAGCCAACAACGGGGTACTTTATTTAAAAGTAGTCTTCATGAGTATTTAGACATTTGTCCTATTGACTAACGAGTTGCGTGATTCCCATCTTATAAAACTCCTTGGGTTGCTGCTTCAAAAAGTCTGTATCTGGTTCCCTTGAGCTATTTTTTCGGTTGCCCCAAAATGTAGACAGAAGTCGCCAGGTGAGAGGTCTGAGCTGTATGGCGGATGTTGCAGCGTTTTCCACTTGAACTTTGCCAGTTTTGCATTAACCACATAAGCGACGTGGGGACAGGCATTGTCGTGGAACAAGATGACCCCATTCGTCAATTTTCCACGTTGTTCGTTCTTGATTGCGACACGCTGCCGTTCTGGCGTTGCACAATATCGGAAACAATCGATAGCCTCTCAAGATTTCGCAAATTCTATCAGTAATGGACCCTGTCGATCGAAAAAAAAAAGTCAACAACACCTTTCCAGCGGAAATGATGGCCTTTACGTTCTTTGGGCGTGGTAAATTCGAATGTCTCCACTGTAAGCTTTGCCGTCGTGTTTCAGGCTCGTAGTAGTGGCACCAAGGTTCGTCCCCGATCACAGTTGCAAACAAGAAGTCGTCATGCTCATTGTGATACCCGATCAGATGAGTCAAGGCAGCGCGAAACTTCTCCGTCTTCTCGCGATGGATAAAGATCTTGGGGATCCATTGCGCACCAAAGAGCCGATAACCGAGAAGCTCATGAATTATGGCGTGAACCGAACCGTGACTGATGTTCAGACGGCCTGCCAGTTCATCGATGCTTATCCTCCGTTCTTGTTTCAGCAGCTCATGAACCTTTGAAATTGTGTGGGGGGTGATTGCACGATGGTTTTGGCCCGGTCTTGGAATGTCTTTGCAACGTCCTTTGAACCGTTTGCTCCAACGCTTCACAGGGGTCAATGAAATGCAGTGTTCAACGTACACGGTAGTCATATGGCGATTAATTTCTGTTTTGGAAACACCTTCAGCTGTCAAAAACTTCGCGACACCGAGCTGTTCAACTTTTGAAGTGTCCATTATGTGACGCAACCATATTCAACCCAGTGTATGAGAGCATTAAAGAACATTTATCTTCACACCTGCGTGTCACTTTTGTAAATGAGACATGCCGTTCTCCTGCGCGCATGCCTCGAAGATAATGAACCGAACCATTATTGCGCGGTTAGGGTAGGCTCACTTTCATTTAACTCGCCCTCGTACATTAGAAATGCAGATACAATGGGATATGCAAATGCGAAAATACGGCTTGATAAAGGACAAAAAGTGTCACTGGAAACAAAGTTCACTGCATGTATACACAAAACATCGCAACAAGATATTTAAGTATACGTATAAGTCTCCAACGAGTCTATGTATGTAAGAAGAAGTAACTGTATATAATGCGTCAAACAAGGCAAATAAACATGTTGCACAATCATAGATTCACAGAATCCTAGATTCCGCCCCCATTCCATCCACTGCCCCCGATGTATTGCGCGCGACGGAAGGCGGCGCCCTTGCCTCCTCGCTTTTCTCCTTTGCGCACACAAGACTGAGCCACCATCGTCGGCTCACCCATTCCACCTGCCCTCCTACGCTTTCACTCGCACATACAGCATGCAGCGCGTGGTCACGATGTTATCGCCCTTGGACTTTATACGAAACATGAGGGCGATGGCAGAAATGCGCCTGGAGTGTTCATATAATTGCTTTCGCAATAATATAATAAACGTATCCGGCAAGTGAAGCGTCCCGTCGCCCATTACTTTCCGCAAAATAAGTAACAAAATCGAACTTTCACCATGCGACAATTCGCTGCGCCGCAACAATGTATTTTTTTCTGTGAGGTGGAGGCACCGAAATGAAGAAAAGAAACGCATAGGAAAGTATGTTGGCCAGAATCTAATGCCTACGTCGGGCACCTAATGGGGCTACGGAAGGAATACCGAAGAAAACGTGAGACGCTTGGTCCACTGAGAACCATACGCATACTGCTCAGTATCCTACAGCGGCGAAACAAGACTTTCCGGAAAGGTTCCGCTCAAAGAATGCGGTGCAATCCTTCGAGTCCCCACAGTGATGGCGGCGAGCGACCATTGTTTTTTTTTTCTCGTCTGCTAGCCAGAAAGCGTCCAAAACGCTGTCCGGTGAAAATCCACTCGGCCAGAGCAAACCGAACGCGCACCGAAGTGCACCGCATGGTGGTCGGGGACAAACGAGAAAAACGTATGCGCTCTGGCTGGCTCTGGCAGCCCGCGGGTAGGGTAGCGAGAATAAAAAAAAAAAAATTGAAGAGGCTCAATGTGTCCTCGCGAATAAAAGTCAAAGTAGAAAAAATAAATAAGAACGTAGTCACTTTGGCTGGCTTTAGTGCCTTGACATGGATGTTCTAGCATAGGTTAAAAAAAATGTTGATATTTTTTTATGTGACATGATGGCACAAATGAACCACCCCAACGCTTCCTCTCATTGGACCTCGCTGCCTGCTTTGTCAACTCGTCTGCTAGGGTGTTGATTTGGCTTGGCTCGTTGTATGTTCCGATGTAAGACTTTAGAAAAGTCAATAGACCTTTGGCGTCAAATGTTTATAACAACATTAAACCCACGAAGTTCCGCAATTGTAAATCTAAAGCACAACTTTGGAAATGTCAATGCACCTTTCACATCAAGAGCTTATGAGATTTATACCCATAAAGTTTCGCAATTGATATCCATGCGCTCCATAGATTCCGTGGCATCAGTGAGATGCCGCGGCGAGCCCGCTCACCATCAAAGCGCCCTTGAAACTTTGTGCTCGGATGGGACTGCTTGGCGTTATGTGACTCCCGGTGTATGGGCGTTGCCACGAAATCCAGCTCGAGTTTGCAATCTTCGCGGTTAAAGGTCTTTTCGAGCGTCAAAAAGACGTTCTAGACAAAATCCAGAGTGATTTCGGGCGCCGGAGGTCGCTTTGGTCGGCGGTCCATGGACAGCACGAAAAAATTTCGGGGGGGGCTGAAGCCCCATAAGCCCCCCCCCCCCCCCCCCCCTGGCTACGCCCCTGAGCTCTACATAGTTCCACATTTTTAACACGCCTGTACGACGTAACTACACGAGGCATTGAAATTGAAATTGAAATTGAAGTTTATTCAAAAATGGAAATTACACAGGAAACGTTGTACAGGACATCTGGATCCCTAGCTCAAGGCTAGTTGGGATCCATGCTAGTTAATAATTCACAATCTTAACATCAATACGAAGAAGTATAAGTAAGTCATATATACATAAACATTCAATTAGAACACAAGGCAGGGTACGTGTATTAGCTGCGAGAAACCGACAGAAAGGAATTTGTATTTAGTAAATTATACACTGCAAGTGAAAAGGGTAAACATGTGTACACAATCCAGATGAAAACTATGCAGATAATAGTAATGAGTGATAATGGGTTTTCACTGATAGTGAAAAACTTTTTGCTTGTTTTACTTCTGTTGGTAAGCTGTTCCATAGGAGTGCTCCAGTATTGCTTAACCTTCGCCTTCCATATACATTATGCATTTTTGGCAAGAGAAAATTTCCCTTAAGTGCGCTGCGTGTATTGCTTCTGGAATGTAAAAAAATGTGGTACGCTCAAAGGACAGTTAGTGGTTATGCTGTTATGAGTATGCAATATAGTTTTAAGATTCAGTAATAAATTAAAAGGCAGTATATTTAAACTTTGAAACAGCGGCATTGATTTAGCATTGTAGTCCGAAAAAGTTATAAATCGCAAGGCCCTTTTTTGAAGAAGTATGATAGGTTCAACGTATGAAACGTACGTATTACCCCAAGATGCAATACAGTAGGATAGATGGCTATGGAATATGCTAAAGTAAATTGTTCTCAGAGTGGCAGAGTGGCAGTGGCAGGCATTAAACAGCGTCCACCGGAAATTTTCACCAAAATTTTCCAGCATACTTTACAAGGTTTTATTTTTTAGCTAGTCTTGGCCGTATGTTGTCTTACCTTAGTACACCATTCCTTGGACGCAGAATGGGGAAAAAAAAGGAAATGAAAACGGCCGCTCGGAATGGACAGCTCCCCATGATGAGTTCCGAAATACTGTAATAAATGACTCGCGCATTAACGCGCGATGTACGTGGCGCAGTCCGAATGTCTTACCTGCCGCGCCTTCCGCGGCGCTCTCCCCGCATCTCCCGCGGTTTCGCGAGCGAGTGCTTTGCGAAGGAGAAAACGAGATTTAGAGCGACATCTCCACAATGGCGCGCCATTAACGCTCTCCGCGCTGCCTCGCTAATTGAAGGCGGGCAACGAGTGCTCGCCGGGAGCGGCGGCGCTCTTTCTTTTTCTCGTTAGCCGAACTCATTAGAAAGACGTTAATTTACGTCGCTGATGCGAGGGCGACGAGACGAGCACGATCACGCGCTTCGCCAAAAGAATCATGCTCATAATTCCGCCGAATCACGCTCATAATTTCGCGAACACGCGGGCACTGATTTCCTCCGTCTTGCTCGCGAGCATTTTACGAGTCGCGAATCCAGCCCTCGCTGTTCCGGGATACATATTATATATATGTATATATATTTGTGTACTTATTCGCTGGCGGCAAACGGAATTCTTTTCCTGCTGTCGAAGCGGCCGCTGCCGGCAACTCATGCTTTCTCTACAGGTGCTAACGATGTTTCAGCACAGGCATAATGGTCGCTAAGGTATATAAGAGCGTGTGTTGTGGAACACTGTAGGGAACCATTTGACCACGTTCCTCCGCTAACATTTTCTGGCAGAATTTTCCCACGCCTTTCTTCCGTTTCTGGCCCGTATATACGTGCATGCGGCGTGGATAACATCCCATTCTTCCTCTTTGGTTGCTTGTGAGTTTTATTTATTATGAATAACGTCTCTCTCTGTCTTTGTTGGTTCCGACAGGAAGAAAGGTAGAAAGAATGAAACTTATCACAGCACACTCTTCCATGTTTTGTTCCATGCTTAAATGTGTGCTTTTCGTTCGGGTCGCGTTAAAGGAATGACGAAGAAAAACACGCTGGTGGGCTCGAGGGATGTGTACGGCTGTGTTTGCAGGGTGACAAATGTAAGAGGTTTTTACTGAATGATGTGGCTTAGCATGCCAAAGATAAAAGAAATGTTGCCATGAAAAAAATAAAAAGATTGGAAACCCTCATTCGAAATTCATGTGTACCTTCCAGTGGCAACAGAGACACACTTCTTTCTGAAGTCTAGTTCAAGATTAATTAACTGTTAATGATGAATCAATGGCTAGCTTCCAACGCCTCTAATATATACCCCCCCCCCCCCCCCAAAAAAAAGAAAAAAAAACCGGAGGTTACTTGGTACATGTAATCTGCCATCATTCATAGTTACGCCTTCGGCCCAACGCGTTGCACCTGCAATTCTATCTGGGATATTCGGCCTTCAGTTTCAGCGCTGATAAGCCGCTTTTACCCGCTGTACGTGCGCACTGAGTTGTAAAATAATATTTTCGTCAGTCTAACCTGGATGAATTAGATAACACACACGCATAGACTATACTTTCCGTTGGATTACGAAACGTTGGGGTCACGCCGTGCAGTGCGTAGAACAGATAAACTTTGGTCTGTTGTGGTAGCAGAACGGATAATAAGGTCTGAGAAACAGGGTCGACTCGACAATCGCGATTAATTGAGAAAAGGAAATTACGGAGAATAACCCGGGCAGACATAGCCCTCACCCCTGTTGTCACCCGTATGAGTGGAAGGACGTCATCGAGGATGACGTCACCTGGGCGTACAGCAGGAGAGTGGCACTAGATGTGCACCACCTGCTGCGTACTACATCAAGGGCGTACGACATGTCCGGGCCTTCCGCGGTGGTCTTGTGGCTTTGGCGTTGCGCTGCTAAAAGCACGAGGTCGCGGGATCGAAACCCAGCCGCGGCGGCCGCATTTCGATGGGGGCAAAATTCGAAAACACCCGTGTACTTAGATTTAGGTGCACGTTAAGGAACCTCAAGTGGTCCAAATTTCCGAAGTCCCCCATTGTGGCGTGCCTCATGATCAGAAAGTGGTTTTAGCACGTAAAACTCCAGATTCTAATTTTTTTTTAGAATTTATAGCACTGATGATCGCAGTTTCACTCGGTGTCGACTAGAAATCAGTCATGTGAGCTGCTTTTACTATGCTTAACAGGAAAAAAAAAAAAGACTGGTTACATTTCTCAGGAGCCACGCGGTCACGCCACGGAAAGTGCGTGTCAGCTGGACTGTGCTTTGCGTGGTTGTGTAATCGGTGTTTTTTACCTTCTTACGTCGGCTTTCTTGCTCTCGCAGTCAGCTGACCTTTCAGCATCTGAAGAGATGTCCGCCACACTCAGGTTCTAATGGAAGGCTTAGCGTCGTCCCGGGATGGTGACGCTTCCGATTCGAGAAGAGATGACGGCGGCATCTGGCGGCGCTCTCATACGAGTCGAACCTGTTTTCGTGTCTACTGGAATCTGACGTCCGAGTCATTTCATGCGTTTCTCTCTTTTTTTGTTTCTTTCGTGTTCCTTTAGCACCGATTGAGCGCGGCGCGTCTTGTTTCTGTTTCTCACAGATAACGTCGATCTAATCCAATTTTTATTTACGTTCCTTTTAGAAGTAGCGCTTTCGCAAAAAGCTGCAAAATGTGATTTTACGCAAGGATAAGTGGACTTCGTAGGATGAACATTCCGGCAGCTCCAAGTTGAATAACTCCTAGATTAACTGCAATTACGGGAGAAAGGTCTTACGGTCGGTAATTCATGCAGGTACATCTGGTTATCAGTTATCTCAAGGTGGTTGACGAAGTAGACTATATACTGAACACAAAAAAAGTGATTCCTGCCCTAGCGTGTCCCCGCGTCTTGTCGTTGTCCACCGATATTCGTTTGATTCATGATGTTAAGCACCCTAGATAGCAACACTGGTGCTACGGCGGACACCGTAAAGGAGCGTGGCATGTTAATTTCGATCACATGCGGTTCTTTAAATGTGCATATAAATCTTAGTACACGTACACGTAATTCATTTCTCTTTTTATTCTTCTTTTTCTGCTATTCGCCCCGGGAATGCGGCCGCCTTGACTGGAAGTTGAACGATCGACAAACGCATGAGAAGGCCATAGCTCCGAAGCCATCGCGGAGAGTCGACCTGTGTTGCGGGAACATGATGAAGTTAATAATTAGAAAGTAATAATTCGAATATATTTAATTTAGAGCTTAACGTTGCGATTTGAAGCACAAGTAACGTCCTCACCTTTAGGTAATTCACCTCATGGCTAAATCGTTTTTTTGTGTGTGCTGCAGGAAACTTAAGAAAATATCTTCAAACTAAAACAGTAATAATCAAGGCAGTACGCAGGTGTACAGATTGCGGGATGCGTGTCCTTGCCTTGGGTGGTCTTTAATTTTTCGGGCAGGTGATAAGTATCGGCCATCCGTTTTCCGCGTGGTGTAGTATACATGTTCCTCTCTGTGCGCCGAGCTGCGAGAGAATTGGATCTGGCGGCGTTGCTGATTTTTTTTTCCACCGAAATAGCAGCGTCAGCGGGTGATAACAGAGCTTCAGCCGGGCATAAATCAACGATAACACGCCAGCGATACACGAAGCGAAAAAGAAACCAACTCTTCCGGCACGGAATATGTTGATAAGTGGCGCCGGCTATATAACGCCGTCCTTTTCGAACCTCTTCGGAAGTCGGACCAAGTCAACGTAGAACTCGCGCTTTTATATAGATCTATTTTTTAAATATATGTTCTTGGCATTTGCATTTATTTTTTTGCGTCTTACCGCTGTCCTTGGTGTAGTTGCCCGCTTAAGCATAAAACACAGACAACGTGGAGAACGGCACCACAGGAAAAAGGGTGTACGCAAAGTTGCAGTGCCATTTGAAGCTGCGTGCTTTTCGCGAACATCCGGTGGATATCGGGTCCAGTCCTACGGTGCGCTGCCGATGCATGCCGCCGCAATTACAGTGGTCGAATGCGGTTCGTTCTTTTTTTCTTTTTTTTTATTGTGAAGCTGCTGGCATCTCTCTGCTTAAGATTCCATCTCTGGGAATGTCTCGTGCGCAGCTCGGCTGAAGTTGGAAGCTACGTCCTGCAAGCTATGCGGATTAGAACGCGTGTGGTGGAAACTGTTCGATAGGAACGCGTTCTTCCACAATCCGAACCGTTCAGCGGTAGCTGCAGTGGCTGTCGCGTGTTCGGCACGAAGTTGCAGGTTTCGATTTCCGGTCCCCGGCGGGCACATTCTGGTCAGGGCAAGTACTGGTGTTTCTCTGATTTAGGTGGCAGGCGATGAAAGAAAGAAAGAAATGGTAAGAGCCGCAGGTGGGCGATATTAATTTTCAGTCCTCCAGTGCGACATACTTCATAGCTCCGCTGAGCCTTTTTGGAACGTTAAGACCTACCAATCGAAGCTGCTGCAACGTTGTCCTTAAGATTGCCGCTAAGAGGCGATCACTGTTGTGTCTGCAGGTGTGTACGAAATGGCGGACACAAAAGCAGAAAAGGTGCTTTGGACTTTTTGGATTTTTTCTTTTACTTAGTCTGTGTTCATTCCAACTGCGTGAACTTCAACAGATACCGGTTTATGGGCGTGACTTGAGCTAATCTTAGTCGTATAGGTTTGCGGAAGCAACCGTAATCTCAGGGAGCTCCTGCTATAAGATTGACAGGTGCATCGAATAAAAGAACTTCGGTGAAATATTGCCGATTTTGCGAATGTGAGAAGTGTCCAGATATATGTGTCACTCAACATCTGATAAACACTCAGCCATCTATGCGCATGTAGCGCGAAAAAAAAAGAAAGAGCAGACTTCATTGGTATTTCTCAGTCTCTGAACTCGTTCATTTACGACAACAGCGGGCCCTCAGAGTCTACACACCCGAGAAGTTTATTTTAGCGATGTTAATGATGCCGTCATCGTTTACCACAGTATTTCCGGTTGTGGTATCGATATACATGCACGGACCGATACGATCAGTATCTAGTCCATTTTCACTGTGGGTTAAGCCAGTTGAACAGACGTGAATCATCTATTGCAAAAAAGGAAGGCAGTCTGGGCGGAAGGGCGAAGCATTGATAGTGATAGACAGGTTTAGTGTTGCGATTCAACCCTTCGGACGGTTTTGTAAATATATGCGAGTGCGGCATGGCTCGAGGAAGCACGCGAGTCAACTTCTGCTGTCCCAGAAGGACCAGCGCCCTGGCAGCTGACAGGTGTCTGAGAACTCTAGCGAGTCGTACTCGACGAGATTAGACTGCATGAGACCGACTCAAGGCAAGGCAAGACGGACAAGGTGGGATGTATAAAGTGAAATATAAGTTGGGTAATGTGATCGGCTATTTCAATGACACAGTGAAAGCAGCAGCAGAATTCTATACTCGCCTGTTCCCAGAGCAGTCGCGCTACGTTCACTCGAACCCCCCTCCCGCATGCCGCCTTATGCAGGGCGCGGGCGGTTACCCTTCAACTTTTACAAGCCCGTGCGTACCCTAACCTCGCGGTTTTTCATGTCATATACCCTGAAAGATATCCCAGTGCGGACTGCCCTGCCTGTGGACTAAGGGCAACATTGGACCATGTGTTGTGGGAGTGTGAAGCCATCGGCTCCTCCTTCAGCGAGGATAGTTGGGCTGCGCTCTTGGGCAGCCCCGAACTCTACGACCGAACCCTGGCCGTCCAGAGTGCCCGCGATCGGGCCGTCAAGCTCGGCTTGGTGTTCCCTACGTGGGACTAGCCGAGTGGCGCAGGGTCTCCCCTGCGTCTTCTCTGGACCAAAATAAAGTTACTTCACTCACTCACTGACTCGAAGTAGTGAAGAACAATATACAGAGGCTCCTTATATAGCTAACGATGAAGTTACACTTGCCTTGAAAGACATGTTCCTGGGAAAGGCGGCAAGAGCAGTTGGAATAACAGCCGATCTAATCAAAGATGGAGGGGAGAATATGCTTGAAAAGCTTGTGGCATTTTATACTCAACCCCTCACGACTTCAAATGTGCCAGGGAGGCGGAAGAATGCCAATATTACAATAATCCATAAGAAGGAAGACGTCAAAGAAATGAAGAATTATAGACCCCATTAGCTTGCTTTCAGTATTGTATAAATATCCACCAAGATAATTTCCAGTAGAATCAGTGCAGCACATGACTTCAATCAACCAGGAGAACATACTGCATTCAAGGGGGGATAATCTACAATCGATCACATCCACGTCGCCATACAGGTAAGCGGTAAATCTGTGAAGTACACTAAACATCTCTATATTGCTCTCATAGATTATCAAAATGCAGTTGATTCAGTAGCGATAGCAGCAGTCATCGAGGTATTGCGTAATCAAGGAGTACAGGAGGCCTACGTGAATATCTTAGGAAATATCTACGAGGACTGCACAGCTACCTTGATTCTCCATAAGAAACGCAGAACATTACCCATCAAGAAAGGAGTCGGACAAGGAGACACAATATCCCCAACACCATTACCTGCGTGCTTAGACGAAATATTCAAGCTATTAGACTGGGGAAGGATCAGGAATGAGCATCAACGGCGAATATCTCGCCATCCTATGGTTTGCGGATGACATTGTCCTTTTCAGCAACACTGCTGATGAATTGCACCAAACTATTGAGGACATTAACCGAGAAAGTGTAAGAGTAGGGTTGAAGATTATGTTGCACAAGACAAAGGTAATGTTCGATAGTCTGGCAAAGTTAATGATCGTTCACCATTTAGTTTTTACAGGGTTTGTGCAGGAGTACATTTACCGATTCAAATACTCGCAGGGTACCCTGATCATGTGAAATAAACTCACAGAACAATAAAATCGCGTTGGAGTCCATACGGAAGGCCTTGCCAAGTCCTGACTGGTAGCTCACCACAATCATTGCGTTCACCGGTGCAAACGTTTGGAGTAGAAACTTGGAGGGCGGGAAGAGAGACAGGACAGAGTGCAGTGACCCGTGACAGGACGCTGCGCTCTGTCCTATCTCGTTTCCCGTCTTTCACGTGTTTCGCACAGTACGTTACTTGTTCAGTATGAAGCAACTTGTCCGCAACAAGGTACTTCTGGAACATTTGAGCAGCTTGGCTATACAGCGAAGGTACTGCCCCGGATACAGTGAAAGTCTTAGTGAAGTTTTGGGCAGAAGATATAGTGAAGTCTTGGTTATAGTTCGAGCAGTGGCAAAACAAGAGATACCTACGATATTTGAAGAGTTCGAGAGCTGTTTTGTACAGCTTCGTTGTCTTTGATGCTCAGACTTGCTCAGATAGGCCTACATCTACCAATACATTTTCTTTTCAAATGGACAGAACGTGGCTTAGGATGTGGAGGTGGCCTCACGGCACGATAACGTGGATGACTTGAGGCTGACGATGCCGTGGTCTTTGGCGTAATGGAAATTAAGACACAGCAGACTCTGTTTCTAGATTGTTAACCGGAATGATATTGCTGTGATGTTGACAGGGTAAATGCTGGTCCTGTTCTCGCAGTCACGTTGGAAATAGTTGCTGTTAAGTGACTGGTCAGATCAAATGATCCCCCGCATCTGATCGCCACCCTTTTGGGATTGTGCCAGGCTTGTGAGACATTGCGGTGATACTATTATCAATGTTATCACCAAGTTATGACATGAAAACAATTCAAATTGTGGATTGAAATGTCTTTCTTGTTCAGTGAATTCAGCACAAGAGTATGGTGGTAGTAGTGAACTAGTAGGATTTAGCCTAGTGATAGAGCCTACCTTTAGAGGACATATGTCAATAATCGTTCTTCAAAGACCACAGAAGCTGTCATGGTCTCCCGCAAAAAAAAAAAAAAAAGCTCGTGCCACCGTGGCAAATTCGGCACTATTTCGTTCGTTGGATGGATGGATGGATGCAAAACATTAATAAGGTCCTGAGGTACGCGACTCAGCGCGCTGCGGGCGGCTCCCACGTTGGGACAGTCAGGCCTTGCCCGACCGCCGCATCGTGGGCCCTCTGGACAGCCCATAGTTGCGCCCCGGCATCAGGGCTCTTGATAGCGGAGAGCCACTTGTCCTCGTCGATTTATTCTGTGCCTCGTAACGAGGGGCAACGCCAGAGCATATGGTCTAGGCTAGCGATGTCATTGCAGTGCCTGCAAGAACTAGTGGCATAGGTGTCGGGATAAATTTTGTGGAATAAAGCCGGGTTGGGATATGAGCCTGTTTGCAATAATCTGAGGGTCAATGCCTGCGCTCTATTTCACTTCTTGTGTGGAAGGGGAAAGTCTCTCCTGCCGAGATAAAAGTGCTGCGCAATTTCGTTGTATGTGGTCGGTTGATCTCTGTTCTCCACCACTGCGGGCCGGCGTTGGGGTTCTCCATAGTCGCGGAAAGTGAGACCTCGCGCCTTGGAGGGGGCCAGCTCGTTGAGGTTTGTGGGGCCTCCCATGATGGATCCCATGTTAGCGGGGAACCACGTGAGAGTGTGGGTGGCGATGATTTTGCCATCGAGGATGCGACAGGCTTCCTTACACATGGCACCAACGCTGAAGGCGCGGATGGCTGCCCTGGAGTCGCTAAAGATATTGGCATGTCCGTCGTCAAGGAGGGCCAAGGCAATGGCCACTTGCTCCGCCGCACGCGACGACGTGCTTCGTACCGAAGCGGCGTTAACGGTCGAACCGGTGTGGTTGATCGACACTACCGTGAAATTGTTGCTGTTGCCATACTGGGCCGCGTCAACGAAGCAGCTGCCGCCAGGGAGTTCTGTTGCGCGGCGTAGGAGCGCCACCGCTCTGGCCTTCCTTCTTTCTACGTTGCGCTGTGGATGCATATTGCGCGGGGCGGGCGATATGATGATGTTATCTTTCTGCTCTTTCGGTAGGCCTTGGTAGGCGTCTTCGACAGTGGCCGGGGGGATGCCCATCTCAGTTAGGAGTCGTCTGCCCGCCCTGGTGCCGGAGAGCCTGAGAATCTGTGCCCTTTCTTGTGCTTCTGCAATCTCTTCCAGGGTATTATGAATACCCAACTGCAGGAGTCGGTTGGTGCGTGTGTAGTTTGGTAGTCCGAGCGCGCTCTTGATCCCCCTCCTTATCATACCCAAGCGTCTTGGGAAGCCAAGAATACAGCAGGCTGGCTATCAGTACGCATGCCTGGAACCCAAGATAACTTTCGCCTTTTGGGTTTACGCCGACCAGAGAAGCAAAACTCGAGAAATAGCGTGTGGTCAAGGTCACTTTGGGTCACAGCGTAAACAAATATGGCGGCAGCCATCGGATCGACGGCTCTCGCGCAGCACTAAATCGGGACTGATATTTTAGTAACTCGTTAGGATCAGAAAAAAGTAATTATGATGTCGGCTGTAGCGTTTGTCTATATGTCATGTACTTAAGAGGAAGCTTTAGCTAGGGTGCTCCTATCTAAATGCATGTAAAAGTAGAATTCGTTTTTCTCGGTAACCACTGCACCGAATTTGAGGAGGTTTGTTGCAGTTAAAGAAGAAACTTAATATGTAGTGACTGTTGTTTCGAATTTTTTTTAGGACGTCAATTTTTTACTAAGAATTGACGAAAATCGCAAATTTTCAGAAAACGAAACTATCAAGTTTACAACTCCATATCTCAGCAATTAGAATGATATCACAATTATGCGAATCGCATCTCATAGTACATCTAAAGCGGATAAAATTGATTTGTTACACATGAATCTAAAAAAGTATCGTGTAAATACAGCTTTTGCAAAACCCTTCTACACGACGTAACAAAGTCATTTAATATACAAATTGACATGTAGAATTTGTCCGCTTTGAGTGATCTAATGGATGCCGTTTACAGAACCGCGACATCTGTTCTTGACGAAGAGCTATTAATTTGTGAACTTCATGCTTCTATTTTATTTCTAGCTTCCGAATTTTTGAAAATTCCTTAAAGGGACACTAAAGGTTCATATTAAGTCAACGTGGACTGTTGAAATACCATTCCAGAAACCTCGAAACGCTTGTTTAATGCGAAGAAGAGACTTATTTTAGGCGAAAATATGTTCTGAGGCGTCCGCGTACCTCTAGCGCAGTTCAAGTCACCCGCCCTCATATCGAGGAGTACTGACGTCATGGTCTCATAGTGACGTTGCGCCGTCGGTGAGTAAAACGGCTCCCCGCAGACGGCGCTACGGATTTTCTCCACAAAACGCAAACGCGCGGCCAGAAACAGAGCCACGACAGAGCCGACAGCAGCGCGAAAGCGGAACTATGGTGGCTAGCGGAAAGGAAAGCGCACGACGATAAGCTGGTTCTTTATTTTATGACGCCTACTTCGGCGCTCGTTGCAATGGATGACCCTGACAACGAAACATTATCTCGCGATGCTGGGCTCGAGTTCGGCGATTTAAGCACTGATGAACGTGACCTGCTGTTTAGGGCTCGCGCTGCCGGCGTCATTGCGTACTACTACGACGACGGCGTGCTTTGAAAGGCACTTCACGTGACTTCAGTAAGCCGGCGTTGAACTCGTAATACTCTGGACGAAAGTGCAGCGAGCACACTGCGTGATTTTTCGGCTCTTTGCTAGCGCCCTGGGGCAGAGGTACGGCACTTAACCACTTCGAACGGAGAGGTTCACTTGATGGCATACAGTGATAAGTAACGTTGGATTCGCCGCTGCAACTGCCCTTGGCCAAGTTCCACGGACCGTTCGCGCATCTCACGACATCACATGGACGTGGCATTCTCGCTGCTTGTTCCAAATGCAAGTTTCGCGAGCCAGGAGGACCACCGCTGCACGACGCGATAAAGAAACAACTGAAACTCCAAAGCGCGCGCGGCGCAAGGTCGAGCGCGCAGAGTCGAGCGAAAACGAAACCTTTCGATCACCCATACTACTCAAGGGTAACGTCAGTGTTCTTTCTTACAATCGAATAGAAGTAGACAAGTAGCATTTTCTTCCATCTTATAATCTAATGAAATGACCTTTTTAATACGAGTAGTTGAGTACTAGTGACATAAATTATGATGAGGAGTGCTTTCGTCATCGTCAAAAATAACGTACAGCGCAAAGGACAAGGACAGCGAAAGACGGCACACACAGCGCTGACTTCCAACAAGATTTTATTGCGTTGCCACATCGTGTGTATATATACAGGAAGAGGCATGCGCAGAAAATGTACGACATTTTGTCGTACATTTTCGCTGTCTTTCGCTGTCCTTGTCCTTTGCGCTGTACGTTATTTTTGATCATGAATTACCAACTAGCCCAAGCAACCACCCTAGTTCACTTCATTTCGTCATCGGGCTAGCACCGGAATATCGCTGGTGGGTCTCAAATCGTGTCATGCATTTACCTCAATTTCTCGGTTACTAAAGCTCTGTTGGCGATTATATTGACGCCTTAGACGTTCTAGAGCATTGCTTTATCACTTTAACTTGACTTTCTGGTAACCTTTAGTGTCCTTTTAAATGAGGTTAAGGCCCTAAATCGAAATTCCGCTTCCAGCAGACGCTAGAATTTAATTTTCTCTCTCAAATGCAGTAAATTTCATTAATTGAGCTTCGTATTTGTTGAGAACATGACCTCTTGTTTTAAGTTCTTTCAAGTCGTGCTTACTACGGTGCTCGTGCCATCGTAGAGCTTTTATGTTTTCATGACGACAGCATACAAAACGCACAACCCAATTAACGCTGTCCTGCGTTCGCTCCAATTCTAAACTAAACGTAAGTTGCGCGGGGAACCAGTTTCGAATCCCCAAATTCTAAATCTCTCTAATATCTATCCTGCTGGAGCAGGCGGCGCAGAGTGGGTGCCACCATGGTTAGCACGCCTAATTTAATATCCTGCATTTGTGAAGAGATTTTCAGCGCTCGCATCGCTCATTCACTTTAGCTGCGCAAAGTTTGAACGGCCTTTCTGCATATCCATCCTTATAGCCGTCGCTTTCAAATAAGAACTTCAAAGCGTTCACCCTCTCCACTTAATTAAATTCTTGTGCTTCCCCTGAGTAAGGCTCTCCGTTGCAATATATTGCCCGTAGATGATTTGCAATATCTACCGTTTTCCTGTAAGTTATTGCAACGGTGAAACTGTTAGGTATAATATATGTTTTAGTCTCCGCTTAATGCATACGGAATGCTATAGGTTTGATATTTCGTCTAGCCAATTCCTGTTGCCCTAAGTATTTGTAATGTTTACAGTCCCTTCTGACAAATAAGCTATAGTTTATTCCCCTTAAATTGTGATACGACGACTTTTGCTTCTCTCGCAATCCGCGAACCTATGGCACCTCATTACGCGCACTATAGAACTCGTCTCGTGATGTTGAAACACCTAGGAAATAAAAAAAAATAAAGATAAAGTGAGTTTCTCAAACGTTGTCTCAATCATCATTTTCTATATTAAATAATTGGGCCACTTCTATTTATAACGTTATCATCTGACACGAGAGAGAGAGCTCAGATAAAGAGGAAGGTTTATTATGAACGAAACAGCTTTCGTGTGAAAAACAGCGCAGATTCTTCAAGAAACCGTGGGAATGATGCTTTCGAGGCTGTTTTCTGAAAGAGTAAGGTCTTCTATACTTCAAACCAGATTCTAGGTCAGTATACTAAACTCGGAAGATGAAGAAAAAACAAAAACAAATGTATGCGCTGCACGTCCTCCTCCTGTTTCTGCTCATTTTTTTCTTTCTCCCAATCGAGGCTATTTGATCAACTCTTGAGGCCTCTATGAAACGAGGAAGTGAGAAATTTCCGGCAGCACCCATCCAACGATGGATGTCGACATTAACGAGGCTGGCGTTGAAGCAAGGTAGAGCCACGCCGTAGTACCGACGCCAGAAACTCGTCATTAATGAGGCGCATCTCTCTCTCTTTCTCTCTCTTTCTCTCTCTCTCTCTCGCGCGCGCGTTTTGTCTGAACACGTTGTGCCACCTAGTGGCGCCGCCACGAAGTCAGCGCGTGGCGCATGTGCGAATATCTTTTTAAACAAGATCGTCTGGACATATATGACGCAGCTTTGATTCAACCCTGCACCGAATAAATTTTAAGGAATGCTTTTTTTTTGTCAATGTATAGAGCTGCACATACGTAGTGACCCAAGTTGATCCGATGGTTGGTTTAGAGCCCGATTGCCCCAGCACAGCTGCCCGAAGCTCTACCCTCTAGACCACGGACTAGCCTGTGATCCAAAGTTGACGGGGAAAACGGTTAGAGACACAGTTTCCGGAAAGTGCGTGAAGTATCCCCAGAATGCTAGTCGCCTTAAGAGTCTGCAGTCATTAAGGTATCCGGTGCACATCAATGTCACGTACATAGGTCATGCGGTGCCACGCGACACTCAATTCTCAAAACTTGTACGGCAGCAGCTGAAGCGTTAGGTGGCAGTGCGACGAGTGGCTCGTCGCATTTCAACGGCCCAGCACGCTTAACGCGTTGGGTGGCCGAAAGCAGTCGAAGCCTCATCCGTAAATCTTCCACGGAGTGATAGCCAAACACAGGAGGCCGGTCGGTGTTCCGTTTAAAACGATCCGCGCGTGCTAGGTGTCGTGAAATGAGCCGCATTGGAAACCCGTTCTCCTACTTGTGTATTTTTTTTTTCAGGCACGCCGACGTGATGCAACGCGCCACTCTTCGGGGTCGCTAAATACGGCCCCGAGGCGTTATGCAACATGTGTGGCCGCGTTGCGACATTCGCTGCGCCGGTGTCCACCACCGCCCGATGTTCCGGTATGAGATGCCCGCGACCGCAGCGGTCGCGGCCACAGCGCCACTACGTCGGCTCCAGCACAACCTGGTCGGCAGTACGCTGAAGCGCTGACTTCTTGACAGGCATCCCCCTCGCAAGCACTTACCTATCGATTTATTCGCGGCGTTTAACGCGCCTAACCAACGGTGGTGCTTATTAAGAACGCGGCTGCGGAGGGCTACGGATTAATTTTGACCAGCTATAGGGCTCTTTAACGTGGACCTATGCATCCAAGTGCACGCGCGGTTTTGGCGGTTCGCACCCATCGAAGTGAGACCGCCGCAGGCGAGAATTTTAACCCGCGACCTCGCGCTCAGCAGCAGAATGCCCGAGTCACTGCGCCAACTCCGGCGTGATGGTTATAAACATTTACCCTCAGGGCCTAATAAAGCCTACGGATGCTTTTTTTTATTTTTTCGTCTGTGAAGCCTGCGGAATGTCCAGTCGCAGGGTAGAATTATAAGGAAAGATCGGGAGGCTAGCCTGTTTACGATCTAGTTGGCCGCCCTAGTTTGTTTGAGGTTGAGATTTTTGTATAACGACGATGACGTGAAGACGACAGCGTGACGACAGTCGGATGACAAAGATGGAATGACAACGACGCAGCCTTACCGCGGCGCCATCATGATAACGAGGCCATATCTAGGGGCCCAAGTTATTAGACAACTTGGGTCACTGGGTCGGCGTAAGAGGATGGATATAGATAGATGGATAGATAGATGAACGGACGGACGGACGGACGGACAGACAGAGACAGACAGACACACAGACGAATCAAAACGGCTGAAAGAGGGGAAGAATGCTATTCGCATTAAAAGGAGAAAAAGAAAATAATCTTCGCGGATGTAGGCCAGTCCTATAGCAGCTCATACATCAAAGAGAGCGAATCTGTGTAAGGGAGTTCTGATGTTCTCGGCACGTCCTATATAGGTGTCTGTTTTGCCACTGCCCGTAATACATCCGTGACATTGCAAGCACTTCATTATACACACTTACAATTAAACACAATTATCAGCTGGAACTAATTGCCGCAATGTGTAGTGCATAGCCCGAATGTGGAAGCGTTCTTGATAACTTGGAAGACTCGATTGTCGGAACATTGTAATGTGTACGTACGATATGTATGTGTCCAATGTAACATGTGCATGATTTTGTCTTATGTGTGTTTCTATGGTGTCTTTCTATATTAGGGTATTTTATTGTGTATCTTCTGTGCCCACCCTTGCTTGGAGTCGCGTGATTCCGTAGTATAAATAAATAAATAAATAAATATATAAATAAATAAATAAAGTTCCTTCGCTATACCCGAGTGTCTTCATCGGCTTTACTATGTTTATTTACTTTATTTTGTCACACCTGGCGGAGAGGGTCACTGCTTGGTCCCCAAGTGTCCGAGGGCTTACTTCTCCCTGCGGTCTTGCCTTGCTGACTTGCAATGCAGCGTCACAATAGGCGGTTGGGGGCGACGCTGCCTGGGTTTCACGGTGCCTTACAGCCGTCTTGCTTCGGGACTCACGTTACCAGGAACAGTGCCAGGCTCTCTCTTCACTTTCGGGACCTGCGTTACCTGGAACCGTGCCAGGCTCCCGCTACACTTTAGGGAGCTGCGTTACCTGGAACCGCGCCAGGCTCCCGCTACACTTTCGGGAAGAGTCAAGCTGTGAATAGCTCCAGATGCGGCGTACGAGGTGGGGTCCGCCAACTTGTTAGCACGTGCCGCGCCTCGGGAATGTGGTATCCGTGCTTCTGGGCACCTTAATTAGCTGTGGCGCGATTCGATGTGGTCTGGTGAACTCGAAGTAGGCTCAGGAAACGGTCCCGTATCTAACAGGGGCAAGCGCGTCGACTTTTATACACGAGTAATCGAAGGTTCCAGAATAAACGCTGGTGCCTGCGTGTCTCCCAGAGACTACAACACAATTCGCGTCACGCATACATGCAATCAGATTACACAAGGTTCGGTAACAACAGACAGCAGATAGAATGATCGATAACATTCGAGAAACTTGCGATGCATGCAGGCGCGTCCTACGCTGAGCGATGACATTTGTTAGACGGTGAAACGTGGTCACCCGATGAAAGTTGAACGAGTTACATGTGTCAATATATGCTTTATCATTTTTAACGAGCTGCGCGATGGGACATGGCTCAAGAAAAGAAGTAAGACAGAAGACGGAATACTGATTTATTGAGAGCACGTAATCCACCTTAAATAATGTACGTGCTACCGCTTACTCAGGCGGCTTTTCGCGTGTAGGCTGGTTTTTTCTTAAGGTTTTATCTAAGGGTTTTTCTTGCTGCGTTGTTAACATTAATAGTGACACGTCGCCCAGGCCGGATACTATTTACGGTGTATTCTGTGCTTTGAATAAATCATTCTACGCTTCTCTAACTTCTTTCCTTGTGTCCTGTCCTACCGCGCAGTTTGTTAACAAAGGTGAACCCGTACCAACTCGGCCAGCTGTAAACGCTGTCTAGATATGCATTTGTCTGAGTGGAAAGGACGGTAAAACGTCAAGCGAACGTTATCAAATATTTTCCGTGAGCACTGGCTAACTTCGACAGTTACCCGTCACTCTCATCTCGTGCACCATCGAGCCGCGTAGGGAGCCTTTGTTTTGTACGAAGGCTCCCTAGAGTTCCGAACTTCTGCAACGCCGCTGGCGGTGCTCGTCATCGTGGCAGCACTATTAGACGTCTGGTATACGAGGATATCTTTAGGGGCTTACTGGTACTGCATATCTTATTTTGTTGTAGCGCAAGCTAAACGACAAGGACAACAGAAAGGCACAATTGACACACACAGCGCTGTATGTGTGTCAGATGTGCCGTTCTGTTGTCCTTCTCGTTCAGCTTGCGCTACCCCAAAATAACGTATACGAGCTATGGCTTCTGTTACTTCTGTCCAGCAGATGTTGCCTTGCGTGCTGCCTCGCACCAACACGTTGCACCCGCTTATATAGTTCGAATACCGTCCTAGGATTCAAGTGCAGCGCTGAACCTTGCTATCGCGGTCAACGCTTCTGCCGCTGTCATCCATGAGTCGTGTGACAAAGACGATCTTCGGTCTCTGTTCTTATTGATGTCCTTCTCGCCTTCCCCAAGGCGTTGAGCCGTGCTCCCTAGAGGGTTGCTGAGAGGGAGAGAGAGAGAGCGAGAGAGAGATTGGGAAGAGGAAGAGACGTTATATTTTGCAACCCTTCAGGGGAATATGAGGAAGAAAGAAGAGAGAGAAGGTCGAGGCGGTCTTAGCTCTCAGCGGTAGCTAGGTGGCGCAAAGAGTAGCAGCGCTGCCTCTTCTCAAGCACACTGTATCGCCGTTCGGGTGAAACTGCCGACTTTTTTGCAGACAATCGCACTGCGCGTCTCTCGGGTCTCTGGAGGCCTTCTGACCCTCCACATGCGCCTTCCATATCGTGGCAGCACGACTGCGGGGAAGGCGCCTCCACTGTCAGCTTAATTGTCATCGCAATAAAAATGCGTGGCTACCACAGCGTACGGGGCCATTTCGTGGATATCTCTTAACGTTGTTTACCAGGCAGCACCGCCACTCACCGACCGCATACGGTTGCGTCAATAAGAAACGCTCCGCGCGACTCGGCTATACGTTGCACCTGACGCCGCTCTACGAGTGCGCGTTACACACGGCGGCCACCGTATGGCGCCCACTCAGAGACTCGGTTAGCCGCCGCTTTCAAGCAGGGATGGAACGGTTGTGCAACAGTGGTATGAGGAGACGCGGCCGAGGCAGAGAACAGGATGTACGCGAACGATGGGGGAGAGGGTGCGGTGTGGCAACTGGTCACTTACGCTGTTGCCGCATACACAGCCGGCCGCCGTACGTGCACGGGCTGAACCGAGCGGCATTCGCTGGGAGAGAGGCGCAGCTGTGATGCACGATTGACAGCTATTCGTGTTACGTCGATCGGCGAACGGACCCAGACGGTGCGCGTGTATTTGCGCGGCCGTACGTATTCTGGGGTCACGGAATCCCGCCATTGAGTCGAAGCGTCATCCGACCGGCGGTGGTCGGTGGATGGTGCCGGATGTTGTAAATGTCCATTCCACGCCGCTTATTTCGGGCATGCTCTCACAGTTGCTCTGCGTGATTGTATCCGGATGAACGCACATGTACGTGGAGCGAGCTTCAACGTTGAAAAGAGAGCGATAGAGAGAGAGAGAAGTGGAGTGTGCAGCAGCCCGTGAATTCGGCCTCATCTTTCCCAGTTCATTCATCCAACTCAGCAACACGGTATTTTCCTGGGAACAAATTCACAAGGCTTTAGGTATTTGAGCGTTGCACTGCCCAACCCCCTTCGGTAATATGTCCACTGTTTCTAATAAATTAGGACCAGTTCTAGCGAAACAACGTTTCCTGTTAGGCAGGTCCCACTGCTTCTCCGAGTGTATTTCGAAAGTAGACTAATAAAACATGCAGGCAAAGCCTTTTTAAAACTTCGCTGAGGGATGAGTGTAGCTGAGTTATGTGAGGGAGGGAGGGGGGGGGGCTGCTCTGCAAGTGTCCACTTAGTGGATCGTCTATTTAATCCTTAACAGCCAGACATTAAATGAATAGCTTATAGCTTGTGTGGTTGCAACCACCGTGGGACGTGTGGCTGCAGCAGTAAAATAAATTTGGTGTCGCCACTTTATGATGCCCTGAGTTCTTAAAACAAGGTGTATGCGGCTGCTGTTATGGTCGTTGTTCTTCGTTGTAGTGTGTTACTTAGGTTTAAAGCATTAAAAGGTTAAAGCATTAAAATTGTCAAAGAAATTAACAAAATAACTGCCCGTGTTATCGTTTCACATCATGTAGTTACAACCGTTCTGACTTAAATCATTTTTAAATAATGTGTGTGTGTGTGTTAGAGAGAGAGAAAAAGAGAGGAATAACTGGAATTGTGGCGAGGTTAACCAGATGGCACTATACGGTTTGCTACCCTTCACTGGGGAGGAAGAAAAAAAGGCCGGATAAAGAGCGACAGTACTGCATAGAGATGAGCACAACGGAAGTGTGGAAAAAAAATCACCCTGTAGCGTGTCTTCATTTGCACAGGCAGTTAGCGCACCACCCTAAAGTCCAGTGGGAGGAGTATATACGCATGTGACCTGTCTGTTTGCACCTCGTCAGCAGGTGTTGTGCGTGTGTCAGACCAGGAACAGCACGTTGCGACCTCTTGACAAGCCGTGCACACGTCGTTGCAAGGGCATTCCTCCTGACAGCAGGGCTATGACACTTAAGTATTTGTCACCACTCTTAAAAGGCCGTGGATGCCTGCCGGCGTAACGGCTCAGCACCAGAGAGCGGCAGGGCGTCCTTGGAAGCCTCATCCGAGCCATCGCGCCTATACCTCCTTCCCTCGCGACCTGCTACGCAGGCGCTGCAGCGGCCATCAGAGCCGTCGGTGCTGCCGCCATTCCTAACGATCTTTGCTCGCTTGACAAATTGGTCTCGACAAGGCAGCACGCTAATGCATTTCTCTCTGTCAGTGCATTTCCCTTTGTATTGTTCTTTTTTTCTTCTCTTGGCGAGCCCTACTGCAGCCGTCTATAACTTATCGCGTTCTGCACTTCGGGCTTGAGTGCTCATAGGTCGAAGGAGTCCCGTCAGTAGAGTGACCCCTGCCACGCGTTTGACTTAGCTGCACTGGCATAGAGCATTAACTTTCCGCGAAGAGCGCCGAGAGCTGCAGTTATTGGCCGTCAGATTTGATTGTAATTGAGATCTGCGTGGTCTAAGGCCTGCACTGTCACATGCAGCGCTACACACAATGTGTGTTGTCATTTTTGTTTTCTCGCTTATTAGATGAACGAGAAGAAGGGGGTTAACCGAGGGGCCCGACTTTTGTTAATCATATCATGAGAAGCAAACAAAGAAAGACACCAAGCACAACACAGGGGAAACTACTTGTACTTACTAATTTCATTAAAGAGATGATAAATTCATGGCAATGAAAGTCGATGAAAAACACATCTTGCCGCAGGTGGGGAACGATCCTACGTCTTCGCATTACGCGTGTGATGCTCTAACCGTTTGTGCGACCGCGGCCCCGTTTGCCCATCTACTTTCTCGGGTATTTATGTTTTTAATACTAGAACTAACCTTGGGAGCGTTAGCCAGCGCTCCAAAGCCAGAACGGAGAGATGACAGTTTAGTTGACGCTGACTGAAGTTTTGGTCGATCAGCCTCAACTAAGCTGTCTATTCGGCTAGTTTAGTGCTTTTGTACAAAGTACAACACAGGCAAACACAACAAAAATAACATAATACGAACTACATCAAATCAATTATACAAATAAAATCACGTAGTACATATAGACGGACCTACTATAATAAACAGAACTAATATTCATATAAGAAAATGGTGGCTGTCTCGAACGGCAACGCAGAGAAAATATTTTCCAAATGCACCTTTCGAGCCGTTGCCAAGCATGTCTATAGCTCCCATGGAGTGCTGTCATAACGCTGAAAGGGGAATATTTTTAATCAACCAAAACCAATGTTTGCAGTTCGCGAGAAAAAGGAAAGAACGTGCAAAAGACATCGGGTTGTAGCTGACAAGAATAAGCTCCTCTACTGTTATGCTAGGAAACAAGAGTGGTGTGCTCCAACGATCACGCAAGCGTAACGAGCGCTGAGATCATTGCATACATTGTGTGGCAGTGCTCGGAAATGCGTGTACCGTCGCGGTCATTGTAGGGAAGTGCTTTTTATGGGACGAAGTAATCGGAGCCAGCAGTGTTTACGTTGGTGCTGTTTTCCAGAGAGAAAACTCTGCGACAGCGACCTTCGCTGTCCGCCTACTTGGCGATACTCAACGAACCACCACTATCCGAAGTGGTCATCTTGCGCCAGTGGCGAGACTGGCACTCAAGTGCAAGTGACATCTTGTTTTCGCGAGGTCAGTTGGTATTTACGAGATAGACATTTCGGCTCTTTAAGTTCCTTAGCGATGCTGAACATGCTGCGCGAATGATGAACCATGTGTGGGGGATAGCAAGGCGAAGTGGAATGTATGGGCGTGCTGTCTGTTTCACCACGGTTCAGATGCGTCCGCGCCATTAGTATTACTCTGCGTTACCAGACGTTCTTCTGTTATCGGGTGCCTTGTCTAACCAGGCACTCTGTGACGAGTTTCAGACCATACCGCGCTTGGTAGGATCGGGTGCTCAGGCAGAACAATTGTCGGTAGGTTTTGCAAGGCTCAGACTTCCTACAGCAAGCAAGACTTCTCTTTTCCAAGCAACAAAACATGGTGCGAGCTTTGTTGTGAGAATCGGTGGCTTCCGTAAGTAGGTGTGAGTAACGTAAGTGACTGCACATGTGAACTGTTTTATCATTACCGTCACTGGTTTCTTTTTTTTTCTTTCTTGTCTTGCACCTTTCTCAACGCAGTCTGGGCGATGCGCCAACCACTAAACTTTTATTCTCAGTATCGGCCTCTCCCGTCTCGTACTCAGCTCATAATATAGAGCTGTGCAAAATAGCTAAAGAATAGAGGTTCGGTCAATAAGCGTGCTCGATGTGAGAATGCGATCGTATGGCGCACACTAACGTTGCAGAAAAGCGGTGCCTACGACTGCAAATTCATTGTACGCATGAACCAAGCTGAGTGCTTACGCAGTCAACAGTCCAAACGACGTGGCGCTTCACGGGTGGCGAGCGCGTTGCAAAAATCTTCGCAGTTAAAGGGAGCTGCAATGAATGCGCCTCGTTTCCTTCGACAATGTTGGAAAGCTTTCACAAAGTCTGTTGCGAGAACTTGACGTAATGCCTGGAGTTCGTTGGGTAGTAACGTGTCAAAAACACACACGCACACGCACGCACACGCACACGCACACACGCACACACACAGACAATGAACATGTAAGAATGCTATGCGGACACCGCAATAAAGTTTATATGGGGACATTTTTTTTTACCACCATCTTCTACATAGAATGCTTATTGAGTCGCCTGGTTCTCGCCGTGATGAACGCTTGAAGAGATAGCCTTTGGATGGGCTCCTACAGCGCTGCGCGTGGGCTAAAAATGAATCTTCGCCAGTGTCGAGAATGAGGTGGCTTTCTGCTAGGGGTGCCGGACACTTGCTCGCATTGTCTTTTTACAGAAAAGGCTTTCGTATTGAAGAGCGTCAAGGCCGCTAAGATAAAGGTAACGCGCACAAGGAGGCACGCGTGAGGGAGAAAAAAAAAAGAAACGCGCAGAATTAGAGTGACCCTCACGTCGTTGTTCCTTGTCCTTGGTGCTCCTTTATCCTGAGCCGGAAGCGCAATACGCAGGTTTGCTATCAAACTTCGAGAAGTGGTGCGGAACAAAGGATCCTTTGTCTACTTGCTCATCTCTCCTAGTAAATTCTCCTTTTTTTCGCCTTTCTTTACTGTAGGGTAGCTTAACCTTTAATAAAGGGAAGATTACGGTTCCTGGAAAACATAACTTAGCAGGACAACGGAACATAAGGAAAGAAAAGAATCACGCGCCGAAGTGGCTCAACGCCTACGGCATCGCGCTGCTGTGCCCGAGGTCATTGGTTCGACTCCCACCCGCTGTGGCGCCTTATTCCGATGGAGGCGGAATGCAAGGAGGCTCCTGTAACGGGTGCCTTTCCTGAGCGTTAAAGGTAGCCCACGCGGCCAGATTAATTCGAGGCCCTACACTATGGCGTCTCTCATAAACCATTATGCTGTTTTGGGACGTCGAACCCCCGAATTTAATTTAATTTGGTTTTAAAGAAGAAAATTCGTCAAGAAGGAGTCATTTATTTATTGTACCCTCAACGAATACAACGCACGAGAGAGAGAGAGAGAGAGAGAGAGAGAGAGAGAGAGAGAGAGAGAATCACCGTTTTCTCGGTTCAGATAATGTCTTAACACACACACACTTCATTCCCACCAATAGTTCTATGCATATCTATAGTACTTCTTTTTAACGTGGCACAACATACCAGCGTTCTTATTTCACTTTGATACACAGATCACCTGCATATCATCATTGCCTTGAGCTGACAGATCACTATAATGTTGGCGCTCTATGGCCACAGTATAGCGTGTGCCAGTAGACTTTATGAAGTATAAATAATAGTGCGTCATCGCACCCTGTGCACTGCGGCATCGCTAGGGAAAACGCAAGGGCGCCCCACAAACGTCTCCGAGATTGTCACGCTATAGGCACGTGCCGCACAGACGAACCGAAACGAAATTCTGGCTTCTCAGGGTACAACCTGCTTGGCATTGGCCACGAGGAAGACGAATGCTCACTAGACTGGCGAAACGCATATAGAAGGAATACGTGTCGACTAGGTAAAGATGGATGAGGGATGGATTATCCAGCATTTCTCCCATTATCCCACCTTTTTAGCAGTATACATGACACTTCATTAGAAGCATCCACGAACTGTCCGCGTCGAAAAGGATATGATACACTATAATAACACACAGCGATACGCCTTCTAAGCACTATAAATTTTGGTGACTTAGCCAGAAAGGCGATTTTTTTAGTCACCATAAGGGCAACTTCGTTTTTGGAGTCCTACCGGCTTTCTTGTGATCCTTTAGGTGACCTAGATTTCCAGTGAATTGCTCTCATGAGATTCCTCAAGGGACCTTGTCTAGGTTCAACGACGAACCCCCACTTTATACCAAATAATGAAATGGGAGCGATGCTTTGGTGAGGCGCCCATGACGCTCTGTAGTGTTTCCACAAGTAATTTATAGCGAAGATTAATTAGTCAATGCACATTGTAGTTTGCCTGCATATCAACCATAACGTGCCTCGTAGGTTATAGTTAACCTAACCAAGTTATAGGTTAGGTCCTACATTAAGTTCCCCGATTACATCAACAAAACATTCGGCGCGTTTCGTGTAACGTGCGAAAATGGACAGGAAACGAGCTTTCAGTAATCATTTGCGAAGTCGCTAGCTAACCCACCATATTTTAACTGTGGCTGCACATCAGTTATAACGTCGGTTGCCATCCTGTTGTGTGCAATGCGCTGCAGTGAATGTCACGCACGAAATAAGGCGCAATGAGGGAACTTTCCTGATATCGTCACATAAATAACACGATAACATTGCCGCGCAGTTCCCTTTCAGTTGTGAGAAGCGTAGGAAAAATAAACAAAAACGGTTGAAGTGGGGAAAGACAGGGTGCGACGGGACGAGATGGCAATCGGTTTTGAATGAGTCATGCTTTCCCGGAGGTCACGCCACAGAAAAAATATAATAAAAAATAGAAGTACCGACACTGCCGCTGCAAGATTGTCAGACGCCATTCGAGGAGAAGGCATGTATGCCTTCTCCTCGAATGGCGTGCCGAAACACGAACCGATGTTTTGCGACGCGCTGTGCTTTATTTCGTAGCGCCGGTGAATCCACGTGTTTTATCGGTTCTGTTTCGCGATTTTCCTTCCGAAACGGGGGCACCTGAATGGAAGGGCGCGCTTTCAGACGACTGTAGAAAAGCACCCCAGGTGCTACGAGAAAACCCGACAGCCGGACGCGACGCCGCATATAGTGGGAAGGAAAAATGGAGGGCATTGAAATCGTAAGGAGTTGCGTGTCAAAAAAATGTTTCGCTCGTTTTTGAGCGAACAGCTTTTTTTTTGTCTCGTTCGCCCCCTTTTCGCGGTGATCGGTGGCGGTCGGAATTTTCCTGCCGATACAGAGACTCGGTAGTACGTGTTGCTGGGATAGCCGGTTCATACAAAATAATTTCAGGCCACAAGTACCGTAATGCGGCTTAACGCAAAGTGAAAACGAAAAGGGACAAGGCGATCGCGCGCTGCCTTGTATACGAAGATCACGAGGAATAGCGCTAGCCTTGTCTCCTCCACCTTTTTTTTTTTCCATTTAGCGCAAGGTGGTAATAGGTCTTACGGATTGAAATGCCCTTCGTTACAAAAGCGCCAATGCGAATGGCGCGTACTCTCGTGCAGCCAAGTTACGGGGTGAGTTCGTCGCCGAACGACGACTATTACACCTCTTCGAGACGCCCGCATACTGTCGCGCCAGAGCTTTGGGGTGTGTGTGGAGATACAATCGCTGTGGTGGAGCGCTCGGGAAGGCACAGCCCGCATCTTAATCCGCCGTCCTCTCATCTGTTGTGGCAACGGTAGAGGAGGGTGGCGCTGCAGCTTTTACACGCCGGCGCTGGCGCCGCAGGAGCGAACACACATTCGACGAGTTCGGTGTATATGTAGAGATTCTACACGGCCAATACGGATGTGCTGGTGAACTCTTCTGTTCTCTGCGGAATCACGCGATGAAAATAAGAAACGCCACCTATATGCACTCGATGAAACAAGTATACGCCTTCCAGGGCATCATTCCTTTAACAAAGCTAATCGCTATACATATAAGCGTTCCGCGATTCGCTTACTTTCACAATCGTCGATGGTTTCTGCGCAATACATTATTTTCTTAGTCAGGGAACTCACGCTTGTTGTGGACGAGCAGACACATCTGTCCGTGTTTCACTAGGCCTCTCGGTCTCACCGAAGGCGTTTTCTCGAGGGGACACTTGAAGGGCTACGATACGCTTCGCGGGAAGGCCCGAACCACGCCGTTTTCGCTGCGTGATGTTCATTTCTGTGGCTCCCTTTTGAAAAAAAAAAAGAAAAGGAAGGAAGTAGGGAAAATTGGTCGGGTGTGCCGAAGCGAAAAGAAAGGCAGTCGCATCGTCAGACGTTACTGTTAGGTGGCTAGATATTCTTTATTGGTATGAGATGTGGGCGTACTCGAAAACTTGGAATAGTTTAAAATTCAGAACTTTTGCTGCGATGCGCGCACTGCTTTTATATATAAAGATACACGTTCTCGATTGTGCGAAACTGCGAAAGGCTACACTGTTCTGCTATGGTAACAATTGTTAGTTTCTTTTATTCTTAGAAGGATGATATGGGTCCTCCGAAGTGGACGAGTGAGCTATTGTCGAAGATGCCTGGAATGCTTTCGAAAGCAGCTTCTTTTCATATAGACTGGACAAACGATCTGGTCTCTGGCGTATATCTCGATAGTTTCACGAAGAAGACGGAAGCAAGAAATAGCGAGAAGGCGCTCTTTACTCGCGATAGTAAGGGGACAGCACAAAATTGACGGATCATGAGACGAAGAAAGGACGAACATGGCGCTGAGTTATTTTTTACTCTTCCCTCATTTCTGGCTGCATTCGCGCGCTATGCAGTACCGCCGATAGGGAACCGAGGATAGGTTATTCCATAAATATCGAAACAGTTTGGAGCTGATAACACATCTGCTATAAAGGCGTCTAGCAAGCGTCAAAGGAGTCGGTTAAATTCGAGGCAGGCCTTCTTTATTGCCCTCTGCAGAAGAAGTTGAAACAGCCGCGTTGATGCGACGAGCAATCTAGAAAACCCCACTAGTTATTTTGATGATCAGTCTGTCGGAGGTCTCTATCGGTGCTTCGCGCTGAATAGCATAGATTGGTCATAAAAAAAAAGCCAAATACTGTGTTTCTCTCGAAACGAGGTCTCCTTCCTGCACTTGAGTAAAACTTTCATTCCCCCCTCTCCCTTCCTCCCCCTAACTTTCAGAGAAAACTATAAGGCACTCCATGGGGGAAGGCACCTGAATAATTTTGGCCAGCTGGGATATCAAACGTGTGCCTGAATGATATGACGTGTGCCTGATATCAAACGTGTGCCCGGGAGCCTTGGAGCTTTCCGCACCCATCGAAGCAGTGCCTCCGCGGAACGCAATCAAGCCTGCCGCCTTCCACTTTCGCTATAGCTGAGCCCCGTATAGCCGTGCATCTGAGCCAGCTCCGCGGTTTCTTTCATATTACCGCGAAATTGGTTGGCGTCACATGAAGAGCCCGCAGACGCTTTCGGCACACGCGCCGTAAAAGCAGCGTAGGGGACGCCACCAATTCGCGCAGCCACCGCGGAACGTAGTGGGGAAAGGAAACCGCAATGCGTTTGCAGGCGACGTCGCCCGATGAATGAAGTTCGAGTGGTGCGGTTCCAAGAAACGAGGGGCCCCTGAATGGAAGGAGTTAGCGCCAGTGTGGAACGGCAATATAGCGAGAGAAAGCGATTTCGGAGCCGCCGACAAAACGCGGCGGCTCATGTGTGAACGCGGCCTGACTGGCTGCCCTTTATCGCGCTGCTTGTTCGTTTGTGCGTTTCCGTGTCCCTTTTTTTTAAAGCTTCTTCATAGATTCCGGTCCTCCTTTTTTCCTTTTTGTTGTTCACGATTTGGTGCTGCGTTATTTGTCGTCGTTTTACTGTAGTCTAACAGGACGAGCGACTTTACCAGAGCCGCTGTCTATTGTAAATACGCATCTATTCCTTCACTTCTCTTCATCGTCATGCGTCCCTATGCTATCGCTATCTTTCCCTATTTTTCCCCAGTGCAGAGTAGCAGGCTAAAATGCACTAGATCTCAGGCTGTTGACCTCTCATCTATATTCAAATATATATATTTATATATATCGTGTTTTTCTGCTTGTTTCTGTCCCAAACCTGCAGCTGCCGATATAATAATAATAATAATAATAATAATAATAATAATAATAATAATAATAATAATAATAATAATAATAATAATAATAATAATAATAATAATAATAATAATGTTTACTGCCACCGAAAAACACAAAACAACATAAACAGGCCGGTCTAAGCCTCAGTTGGCTTGTAGGACCGTGCCTAGCTATGAATATGATACACATGGCGAAAAAGGAAAAAAAAACACATAAATTATTATTATTATTATTATTATTATTATTATTATTATTATTATTATTATTATTATTATTATTATTATTATTATTATTATTATTGCCAAATTCCGCAGCAGTGGTAGCGCCATCGCGCGTGGTTTCTGACTATCGCGAGAGCGGCAATTCAGAATGCGCGTTCCACACCTTCTTTCGCGGAGTCCCGAAAAAAAAATGTCGTGGCGTTGTTCGCAAGCCACTCTCGGGGTCGCTCGTCGGACGTGTACCATTCGCTTGACCAGAATAACGCGGAGAGCGAAATTCTCAACGTCGATAGCGCTGCCACTTTGTGCGCGAGCGATAGCGCGCCGCCGCGCAGCCTGTCGTCGCGCGTGACCTCGCCTCGTCCGTGGCCTCGAAGTCCCCATTGCGATAGATAACGTCTTCCCGAGAGAGTTGACTGGGACGTTTTTTTTTAAAATATATGTAGTGCGATAAATGCCGGGCCATATAACCGCGTTTCTCGCCCCGTCTGCCCACTCCGACAACGGTCATTTTGACTCTGTCGCCGCGTGAAATAAATGGAAAATGAAAATGCCCCTTGACGTGACCTCTCTTTTCTTTCTGTGAGTGCTATACGTACGTATGTTTTTTTTACCACCGTTAACGAAACCTAGTGCCTGATCATTTTAATCAAATTGCTGTGGGTGCCTATAGCTGTCCGACCTCGCTGGTGCCGCGACATCGTCACCATGCAGCTTATGCCGCAATAAAGGAAACGAGGACAGGGGCGGGGCGCAGAACGAGGGCCTGTTTAATGTCCTACGCGTCCCTTGTTGTTTGATTGCGCCACAAACCTGCGGCAACGCTTTTTATTACTTCAACGTGGCACTTTCGTTAACGCGTGTAGTTGAGGCAGAGAGGAAAGGCGGCGTGTTTCTTCAGCTTGAATCTTATTTTTCTCTGCTGCAATAAAAGACGCTGCGCATTTAGAAACAAGGCTTTGCGGGCGTCAGCAGAATCAAATCAGGTGAAATCAGATCCACTAGGCGTTTTTCTTTCTTTACTATACAGAATTAAAAAAAAATACCTGGTGCAGATCGCCGCCCTCTTCTAACGGTGCATAAACTGGAGTGCTTGAAGAGTCGGACGTTACTAAAGTTGCCCAATTAGATATCTAAATAATTACTGTAGAGTACAGGTGCTACCAGAATAATTCGGAATGCCGGACACGCAGCTGCACGCCGGCGGAGCGCGCCGGCGGATAAATACAGGCAAGATCTGCGCATGCGCGTTTTCCCTAGCGAGCAAGTTTCGTTCCCTAGTGCATCTATAGATTGGCGTTGTCTTGCTCCAAAAAGGTAGCGCTAGGTGCCCTTTAGCATTGTGCAATGGGGGCTGGGCGAATGAATGTCTGTAGCACAGCATGCACCGTAATCTAAATAAAGGCTTGTGGATTCCTTGCAGTGTATTCTCGACATGATCTGCATCCCGTCTGGGAGATAGCAGGGCCTTGAGTCAATACGTGCTATAGTGTGGCGGCTTGGCTACAACGGCATCGCTGCCTTATTTTTCGACCATGTTAGCCTGTCCTGCGAAGTATTCATCATCATCATCATCATCATCATCATCAGCAGCAGCAGCAGCAGCAGCAGCAGCAGCAGCAGCCTGCTAACGCCCACTGCTGGGCAAAGGCCTCTCCCATAATTCTCCAAGTATTAACCTGTGAAGTATTAGTTTTTATTAAATTATCTCCCAATCCGTGTTACTACTAGCTTCGCAATACGAGGACGAGGACAATTTCCACTATTACGTGATGACCCCTCTTAAGGGGTGTGTCTGCGATAGGGGTAGTAAAAGAGTTTATAAAATGAAATAACGCTGCACGTTCATCAAGGCCAGTTTCACGCACATGAAGTCACGTCATGCAAAGGGCACTGTAATCAACTCTTCGTGACTCCAGTCATTTATTGGCGCACCACGTTACGTGGTTAGCATACATTGCGCGACAATCAATCACGGAATATCGACCATTGGTAGCGAGTATCGTTACGTATTGATCACGTGTCTGCGTTTGTTCGCGTAGATACTCATTTTCATACTCATTTTCTTTTGCTCAGAGGGACAATACAATGATGATCAAGGGTAGGCTATGTGAGCTGAATGCAAAAAAAATGATAATAAGGAGAACGTAGTAAATTTAAATAACAGGAAGAACACTCGGTTTATTCTTTTTACAGAAAACAAAGACAATCGGAGCGTAACTGTGTTTCGTCTAAAGCGGTTGGCATGTTCCGCTATCAATATCTCGCGAATACGCCGTCCTCGCGAAGCGCAGCTCGTAGGCGGCGTGGAATTGGCTCGTAGAGCTCATATACGAAGTCCCTCCTTTGACCAAGGCGCTTCCACTCGCGCGTTATGGTGAGCCTGAGCTCGTGGGCACTGACCCCTTCCAGATTCGGCTTTCGTAAGCGTTCCTTCATCGTGCCCCACGCGTTCTCCATAACACTGAAGTCTGCACCTTTCGGAGGCCAGTCAAGAACACGAACACCACGTTCTTGAAGAAGTTTTTCCACAGCTCTGGCCAACGTTACTGGACTAGCTTCAGTTGTAAAACTCCCCGCCCGCGCGCTTACAGCCGCTGTCGCCACTTCTGTGACAGCCGCCAGAGGGCAACGCTGTTCCATCGGGCTCCACTGCAGACGCCTCGTCACAGCCTTGAGCTCGTGCGGACGGGTAGTTTGCGTGTGTTTCACGCTCGCTGGCGTTCGCCCTTGTCCGAATTAGTGATACCACGAGAAAGCGGTATCCACCTACAGCAATAAGATTTATCGCGCTAGTTCGTTAATACTGAAAGAAGGGTAAACTGCACGAAAGGAAGAAACGCATAGAGCCAAGCGCAGCAGCTGCGTTTCTAAACGTTGTTTCTTCCTGTCGTCTTAACGTTTCGCGCAGTTTAGGCTCACGAGCCTGAATATCTGGCCAAAGTGCGTGATTGTAGGATGATCTTCATCCCCACCGAAGCTTCTCACCACGCCAAAGAAGCGCTACAAAAAGAAAGATGAGGTTGGTCTTTGTACACACAAGCCACACACAAAAAAAACAAAAGTCGGATTTTTTATTCCGTGAAGATGCTTAATCAGCGAAGCTGAAACGTGCGGCCCCGGTGTTTATCACTGGGTTAATCCCGAGGGTTCATTAAAGTATTTCTCAGTTATGAGGTTACACAGTCGGTTGCGAGAAAGAACGACGTCACTGACGGTATGTCCGCAGTTGTCGCTTGCGTTCGATGTCTCGAGTTTGCTCGGCGGCGTGGTTAGCAGCCTTCGCCTGCGATTTGCTGCTTGTCATTCTTCGAAATTAAATTTCTTCAAAACTAAATCTTTCCGTTAGGTATGACCATGAGTGGCTCATACTCCCTTAAGCAATGGCTCATACCCCCGTGAACGCGGCCTCCCCATTACGATGACAGAAGTGAAGTGAGGAGGAGGAGTAGATTTTAATGAAGAGAAAGGAGGAGAGGTCGGCCTGGAGGGCGTGTCTCTAGCCTGCTACTCCTCACTGGGGAATGGGGAAGTGGGAAATACAGGGAAAGGTAGGTGGCGGATGATTATGATATGGTACAATGAGATACTATATACACGTTGTCCAGGGGCGTAGCCAGGGGGGGGGCTTATGGGGCTTCAGCCCCCCCCGAAATTTTTTCGTGCTGTCATGTGACGCCGACCAAAACAGCTCCCGGCGCCAGAAATCATGCTCGATTTTGTCTAGAATGTCCTTAATTCACGCTCGAAAGGACATTTGAGCGCGAACATTGCGAAATCGGCCTGGATTTCTGGGCAATGTCCATGCATCAGGAGTCACATATCGTAACGCAAGGAGCCCCACTGGGCTCAAAATTTCAAGGGCGTTTTGAAGGCGAGCGGGCTCGTCGCGGCATCTCGAGGAAGCCGCGGAATCTACGGAGCGCTTGGATTTCGATTCTGAAACGTTGTGGGTATAAAGTTCTCATAACATTTTGATGCGAAAGGTCCATTGACATTTTCATAGTCGTGCTTTAGATTTTCAATTCCGGAACTCTTTGGGTTTAATGCTGTTGTAAACATTTGACGCCAAAGGTGCATCGACTTTTCTAAAGTCGTACATCGGGCTATACAACGAGACAAGCCAAATCAACATACTATCAGACAAGTTGACAAAGCACGCAGTGAGGTCCGATGAGACAAAGCGTTGTGGTTGTTCATTTGTGCCGTCAGGTCACAGAAAAGAATATACACATTTTTTTCACCTGCGCCAAAGCATCCATATCAAGACACTAAAGCCACCATTGTAACTAAGTTCTTTTTTTATTTTTCTACCTAGACTTTTATTCGCGAGGATATATTGAGCCTCTTTCTCATTTCTTCTTAATTCTTAGCTCGGCCTGATATATATATATATATATATATATATATATATATATATATATATATATATATATATATATATATATATATATATATATATATATATATCAGGCCGAGCTGCAAAGTGAGCCCCCCCCGAACGAAATTTCTGGCTACGCCACTGACGTTGTCCAATATGCGGATGCGCACTGGAGACGCAATACACTAAGATTAATCTTGTCCATACAAAAGGTAACCTTGCCACAAAAAGTTTTTGCGCAAACACATTTCGCACTGACTACACGTCTCACAGCTTCTAGAGGCGATCGTCTAAACCAGTCTCACTTAAAAAGTTCACAAGTGCTTTTATGGCACGTTGGGCACAGTCAACACTCCTCCCCGCGCCCAAAAGCTTTTCTTCTGAAAAGGGGCGGGAGCCCAAGCTGTCAACAGTAGATTTGAGTTTTCTTCGTTCGGCCGCATATTGAGGGCACACGCAAAGTACGTGGGTTATTGTCTCGAGAGTGTGACAGACGCTACATTCAGGGTCCCGTGCTTGTCCAATCTTGTGAAGGTATCGGTGGGTGTATGCCGAAGTAAGTAAAGTGAAATTCTACGCTGGAAAGATGGGCGGCCACACAGCCAGCTGTGGAAGACGACGACGAACGCGGGAGCAGTGGCACGAGCGCGTGCCGTTGATTTCGCAGCGAGTTCCCGGTCGGCACGAGGAATCGCTCTGTTTCACGCCGAGCGAAGCGTCGCATTGCTGGGAGCACAGAAAAAGTGGTGCGCCGAACTGTCGACATCGTTCCGATAGCGGCCTATGCAGCCAGGTACGCAGCACGTCGGCATCGTCTGCTGATATTCTTCAGAAACTCGGCGAAGGCTACAGTTTCACGGATGACATGCTTGCTGAAATTCGCCGCCAACAACGAACCACAGAATACACCAACGCTGCACCGCGTGCTTAGTCTGGCCCGCCCGCGTAGCCGGCTAGTGAGGAAGTGAAGCCGGGCGCGACTGCAGCGCCACGAACGCGCGGTCGGGTGGCGGTTCCGCGCAACGGCGCCGAGTTTTAAAACTGAAGCTAGTCTAGTAACGTTGGCTCTGGCGGTGTGCGCCGGGCGCAGGTATTGTTGGAACAAGTAGCAGCCATATTTAAATGGCCCGCCCAGAGCGTATGGCAATAGGTGGTAGTCCTGAATTTCGCAGTAAGCTTCGGCTGTGAACGATGAGGACAGTCGGATTAGCGGACCGAGGCCCTCTTTGCTAATTGCTCCCCAAACGTTGAGAGCAGAGCGGCCGCTGCTGTAGATCTCGGAAACATACCCAGGCACGTATCTACACTGTAAAATAATTTGCACCCTAAAAAGTGAAAAAGGGCGTAAATGTGTCTACAACTCACACCCTTAGGGCGTTATCTATATAATGGACACCCTAAGGGTGTGAGTTATAGACACATTTACACCCTTTTTCACTTTTTAGGGTGTAAATTATTTTACAGTGTACGCGAAAAGAAGGGAACATATACTGGTCTTTTCAGATGAAGTGCCTTTTGCGCGTCCGAAGAATTTGTGCCTAAAAGATCAGAAAGAAAAGGAAAATACCTGCAGCTGTATGGTCTCCATGCGCGGCGATCTTGTTCCCATCTGGATGAAAATGTCGATTCATTGGAGAATATGACTTCCTTCCATTCAGCAGTCTTCCAGCGCTCATATGCCCTGCCAAACTCAAGGTGCCGGCGTTTTTGGCGCTCCGTAAGGTGTGGCTTTTGTGCCGCGACAAATCCACGTAGACCAGCCTCTCGCATGCGCCCTCCAATTGTTTCCTCTACTGGCTTGCATGTTGAGGGCTGTCTTAATCTGGCGGGCACTCCGAAAAGGATGGGCAACGGCTGCAGCAACAATGAGAAGGTCGGACTCTTCCGACGTACATCGGCGTCGTCCCGATCGTGCTGCATCTGAGTCGGCCATCTTCATCCCTGTGTGCTTGGATTACTCGGTTGAGCGCACTTATGGACTTTCCTGTTAGGCGGCATGTCTCACGCTGAGGTATACCTCGTGAACTGAGCTAAATTATACTTCTCCGCACATTCATCGGCACTCTTTTGGGCATGTTGCCTCAATTGGGATAGGGCGGAATTCGCGTAACTGTCATTGTTTTAATATGTTCGTATCTCTTTATCAATCGAGCCGCCGATATCATCGCGGCTGCATCAGACGAAAACGCCGCCCTTTGCCAGCGCTAGTCACGGTCTCCTACCGTAAATATTTTGAGCCAATGATAAATACGGCCCATATAAAAAATGGAAAAAAAAGGCGCCCAAGCACCCGAACATGCAGACACGAACGCTTGTGCTCCAACGCGAGGGCATGCGCAGACACAGCTTGTGACAGACACCACCGGCCCAGCCCCCCTCGAGAAAACGTTAAGGGGCACCTAGGGCTACCGTTCTGGAGCAACGCAACACAAACTAGATGCACTAGGGAGCCAACCTTGCTCGCTAGGGAGACCGCGCACGCGCAGACCACGGCACTACCTTTTCCCACAGGCGCGGTCCTCCGGCGAGCGGGCGCGTGTGTTGCGTTCCAAACTATTCTGGGAGCGCCTGTACATATTGAAGTTTGTGAATTGATGCCAGAGAGTTTGCGAATCGTATCAACTTGAAACAAACTCTGCTGCTGGCATCAGTGGGGGAAAGAAACCTAGGTTTTCTTTCTTCTTTTCTTTTATTTTTTTTAGCGCGCACGGGGCACGGCACGCAAATGCTTTTTCTCTTTCTCTTTTTTTTTCCCGTTTCGCCTTTGTCAAAGATGCATCCAAGCAGCCGGGAAATCCAACCAACTATACCTCGTGGTTACGAGCGGAATTGCACAGCCACTGAGCCGCCACGGCTGCGTAGAGTTACTGTCAACCTAACCCGCGTAATATCGCGTTACGGAGCAAACCCGTTTCCAAACCAGCATCCGTGAAACTAACAATATATTCCAGGCAGCCTTAGGGGCTGTGTCGCAGATTGCTCCTTCGTTTACGCGGGGAAGCAAAATTAAAAAAAAAATAGGGAGAGAAAGAGGGAGGAGGGGGCTGGGCGGGAGAAGAATTCGCTACTCGGGAAACTCGACAACTGCATGCCTATATAGAGAAGCTTACTCGCGCGTTTTAACGCGATAGCGTTAAGGAGCTCGTGTCGCAGAAAAGCCGATGTCGTCGGCGTCGGCGTCTGGTGTCGGCGTCGGCGGCGTTGACCGTGAGCGATAAATCACGGCAGGCGCTTCATAAATAAAAAGCAACTTCCAAGATTGGCCCGGTGGGAATCGAACCCGGGTCTCCGGAGTGTGAGACGGAGACGCTACCACTCAGCCACGAGTTCGATGCTTCCAAGCGGTGCAAACGCGCCTCTAGTGAATGCGGTGTTGCCTTCGAAACGAGCCGTGGAAAGTTATACTGCGGTGTATATCGGTAATTATGAACATGTAACGTACAGAAGTCACAATTACACGAGTTGCGAAGTGCGTTTCCTCTGCATTTCTTCTGCGCTTTCCGCACACGCAGAGCCATCTTGCGGCAAACACAGAAGACCCCCTCCTCTCAATGTACGGCGCTGCCCCGACAGGAGGCGCGCCGCGCGCGCATTGGGACCGCTGCCAGGCGCGTCGCGGGACTCCCTCTCCCCTGACGACGCTTCGCCGTGCTCCCGGTTTAGATCACTATCTATCTCTCTGCCCGTGCCGATCACGACGTTTAGCTGGCGTAGATCGTTTCCCCTCCGAGACACCGAGTTCTTTGGTTCGTTCCTTTCGCTCAGGCGCACGTTTCGTTGCCGCGCCGAACGCTGCGTTGCTCGACGCTCACCGCGTGATAGGTGGGCGCTAAGTCCGATGCGGGGCGCATCGTAAGTGATCGCTGTGCCGTAGCGCATTCTCTTATACCCCTTGGCGGGTCGACGGGAACGCTGTCGCGTCCCACTCTTGAAGGCGAAGCTTAAGCGTCCTCCAATTTTTGTTTGTTCGGTGTATAGGTGCTTTCACCTCTTGCGATCGTCACCACTGCTTCGTGACTATCTACAGACGCTTTGACGCAGCTCCGTTTTCGGTGTAACCTAATGCTGTAGCTGCCAGGAGGCGTATCCTCTACAAGCCCTATCGCGCATATCGTGCGTCCACTCTTCGCGCCTGCATTCCCGATCACCGTTGCATACGAACAAGAGTTGACGCATTGAAAGCGGTGAAGAGTGGAAAAAGAGAATATGCGCTCCTTTATAAGCTTTGCATTCAAGCGCGTTTTCTTTCTTTTTTTTCTTTCGCTACTGTCTTCGCTACTGTATGTCGATGTATGCACATTCGACATACGTCAACCGTCGTTCTTTTTCCTCGAAAAACAAAACAAAACACAACGAAATAACAGTAAATCTTCGCATGAGGACAAGGAAAGCCTCCGTAAACCTCTCGTTATTTTTTGTTTTGCCTTAGGACTTACAAGAGGCTCATAGAAAACAGACAACTTCGCTTGTAGCGAGTTATTTACCTTCGCTTTCAATTTTTTTTTTGTAGGAGAATGGTTTAGCATGGTTTAGCTCCTTCGCTTTCAATTTTTTTTTTTGTAGGAGAATGGTTGAGGTTGCAGGCTGGCATTGATTTCCACATTAAAATACGTGTGTAACAAAACATGTAGGCATTAGGGAAGTGCTCCACCTATTTCAAGGAAGATTATTTTGTTTACGATGAAACACAAAAATATGCAAAGTGTCACAGAATATTGTTTGTTATCATAAATGCTAAAAAGGAAACGAAAGGAAATTTCGCAACATCAGTCGGTGAGACGCAAAGATTAGCACTTCCTTAGGCCGCAAATGCTATCCACAGAAGAAAAAAAAATAATAATTTATTATATATATATATATATATATATATATATATATAATGTAGCAGTTGTGCAAGAAATAAAACACTGTTAAAGGGGATAGAACCAGAATGATATATTCCAGGCGAAAAGGCTCTTTTCCCAGAATAATTTTTGTATCTGTGCCTATGCTTGATGTGTCAAATTCGACCACGTTAAAACTCTCTTCGTCTCTTAATAGCACTAGTTTCTCTATAGCAGGAGTACAAGTCGAATCAGAACAAGTGCATTAGGAGAACATGCTGGATAGTGCAGGAGGACATGGCGTGGGGCTAGCTGGTCGTCTGTCTGTGTCTTTCCTTGTCGGTGTATCCACCTCATTTAATGGCGTGCCGTTTTCCTTGTTAGGCACGTGATACAACACCAATTTTGTCAAATTTATTTTCAGACGTGTATGTGTGAGCACGCTTTTTGAGAAAGAGAGAGAGAGAGAGGGCGTGGTCGTGTGTGGCTGCACCAACTTTCTTGCTCTTTCTAGAAGGTAATTAAGGGTATCTTGGTCATTGGGTGACTTCAATTGCATGCGGACTCAACAGCTTACGAATATCTGAGCACGAACCTTAACACGAATGCTTGCGTAATACGGTTATCAATATTTAGCAGGCAACGAAGATTAGCAAAAGAAAAAAAAAACGCTGCCCTGGGGAACGCCGCACCTCACTGACAATAGCGCTGGATTCTCAGTCACTAAAACTACATACTGGCTGCAGTTAGCTAAGCGTGCTCTAATCTAAGCTGACAATGAAAGCAGTGCCTCAAGGCTACTGTTCTTTCTTCTTCTTTTTTTTTTTTGAAAGTTCAACATACTTTGCGCCATCAAATATTTTGCCGCGAAAGCGTAAATACCTACCGAAGCGTAGTGCTATATCTCGCCATGTATATCTTATGCATGCTGAACATATCGCTACTGTTAGCTTCCTGTATATTACGATTTCGGAGCGTAACGTGAATGAGAGAAAACAAGCAACAGGCGTAAAACGGGATTACCTTTCTTGCTTTCCGCCCACCTCCATTCTCATCCAGCGCTAACACGGTTCTGTGCCCCGAGATTGCCCAGCGTCCCTGGAAACGTTATTCCGTCTCTTGTAAGCGCAAATGGCTTTGCTACGCGTATGAAGTCGTAAATCAGTACGATGATATGAAAGTCACACAATTTCTCTGCATAAGACAACCACTAAAAAAAAAAAATGGGTGGGTGAGGGTTGACTGCGCGGTGGTATTGCTCCACGTTGAAGAACATGCGTGCATGCAATTCGGTGTAAGTTATGTGTCTGCCCGCGGTCTCACGGGAAGCATTACGAGCGCCTCAGGAGGGACTGATTTGGTTTTTCCTTCGGCCGAGAATTGCGGTAAACTTTGTGCCGTAGAAAGTGTCGTCGCGTTTCTTGGGACGACGCATTTAGCAACCTGTTCGCGTATTGCATGGCGTGTTTGTGTCTTTGTGCATGCACATGCGCACGCGCGTTTTATTTCCGCGGTAATGTGATAACCGACTCGCTTTGCGCAATGACCTACCTATATAGTTTTGGGTCGGTCAACCCCCTCTGAGGACACAGTCACGTACCGTTATTCAGCCGACTGCTGAAGTCTGCAGGTTGCGTCGCACTTGGTTTTATTACGAAAATGTACCTGTTCACCCAGTGAAACTGCGTTCACGTTCAACTTTTCTTTTTCCCTCCTCCCACTTCCTTTCGTACTTAATCGCTTAACTGGCTGGTGGCAGATCAGCATGTCGAACAGTTGCGTGCAGCAGTCGGTGCTTCGACGCCCACCAGCAGTACGCGTTTTTACTGAGATGGCACTGTTAGGAGGGTCTAACATTTGACCGCAGTGGTCGGTCGTGGTGCATGCTATAGGGCAAACGGCACGCTTCATCTTGTGCTGGCTAAGAGGAAACTCTATTACTGCGGGTGAATATCACGCGAAAAGTGTGTTGTGAACAACAAAACTGGAATATCACGCTTAACCTTTTCCCTACCGAGGACGAGTCAGATTAGTCCTTTAAATTTGTACCTCTCCTACCCAGGAATATAGCTGGGCTCGTCCATACGAAAACGCACAAGCACAGGTTCGGCTTCACCGAGCACAAGTCAATTTGGTCGTAAGTTATACGGGCATTCATAAAATAGGGAGTACCTCTCTATATCAGAGCAAAGAGTGCACCTTTCTCAGGTGACCTTAGAGTTCGTGAAGCTCTGCGGTGAAGCTTGTATTAGTACTGGGCTTAAATGAACTCTCAGCTTACTTTTTCCGGAATGTGCCTTTTAAAGTGCTGTTCTGAAACAAAGATGTTCAATAGTATGTCTGACGCTTTTTTTTTTCGTATATGTTTGTTGGAACAAATAAAAGCGATCGGTATATTTGGGTCACTCTTGCAGAGAATACTCGGTAGTGAAAGAGTTAAGGCGATGCTTGCTTGTAGCTTCGAGGTGACATGAATATTTCAGGCGAACGATTTCAGTTTTATGCAGAAATAATTGTGTGTTCGTGTTAGGATTATTCGTCCGCATTGCACGTGCGCAGCAATGTACAGGAATACGCGGGAAGCGCCCGAGGAAAATTATGTACAGTCAAGAGCACTCCTCGTCTATCACCATCATCCGCAGCCCCCCCCTTTTTTTATCCACTGCATTACGAAGACATCTCGAATTACAGTTTTTATTGCATCGAACGACTCCACCCTGTCTTGCACTTTGCCAATTTCATCGCACCTCCCAATCCTCTATTGTCCTCGATGGCGCTTCTCTTCCCTTGGCACGCATTATCCTACTCTGTTAGGCTACTGCTTATCTGCCATACGCATTATACAAGCAGCCGAACTCCATTTCATCCTGTTAATACCATTAAAATATCACCTACATCTTTTTTATCTCTGATTCATGTAGTGCTGTGTTCGTGTCATTGAACGTTAAGCTACTTCTTTTGTCTTCATTAAAATCTACTCCTTCTGCTCTTTTGTCTTGCCCTCCTCATTTTTGACGGACCGCAACTGAGCAGTCGAGGGTAGGGTCGCAAAATTCTTCCCACTGAGGCTGCGTTGACGACAGAGGCTGCAACCGCCTCAGGCGATCGTCACTGTAGCCCGTGTAATGGCTGTCGAGGTGCGGTCGCGAGTTCATTCAGAGCACCGGCTTGCATGGGAATGGGACGCTGTCTTTCGCTGCCCTGGATCGTTCCATCGTCCCCCTTCTCACTCAACCATGGGCAGAGAAACGTATTTTTGCAAATTGACCCAGCCTCGCTATATATACGCACTGCCTGCTTCCTGTTTGTTCAATTACGAGGCTTTCTCTTGCTATTATGTCATGTTCAAGTGCCTTTCGTGTAACGATGCTTCGCAGCATACATCCAGTGCAGCTGTTGACCCGCGTATATGCTGCCGAACTGTTGCGTTTCTGTGAGAGGTTCTTAATTGACATGCACGCATCAAGTCTGCACGTGGTCGTCGCCTTAATGTCTGACTGGACACAGTGAATGGAAGGCGGAGGAGCCGGGATCAGCTTGCAGGCCCGCTTCTCTGGAACGCCATTGCGTAGGAGGTGCCACTGCGTATCCTGTGTGTAACGTAATTGTCACTTCTTAAGCACTGAACTGCTTAACCAAACATATACTCAAGTCAGTAGCCTTTTTGAATTCGTGGTCTTCCAATTATCAGCATTCGTGCCACTTGACATGTTCCTTATAAATTGCGGTTAGTACATGAATACACTGATAGCTATAACGAGAAAGGGAAACCAAAGTAAATAGCGCACAGCTCGAAGCCACAACTCTACACACGGACGGCGACAACTGCAGAGGAAAGAAAGGAAGTGCGCGGAATAGGAAGTTCGAGGCCTAGATTTCTGTTGCGAAAGGAGGATAGCACGAATTTGCACCTCATTGTTTCCAGAGTGCACGTCTATGGAAAAGCCCGAGCAAGTCTGTGTTCACGAAGCGGAACCGTATTCTGCATGGCGCGGGTGCCCGAGGAACGCGCCTTGAATAATAAGCGGGTCGTTCCGTGAAAATCTCCCACTGTCTTCAAATCACAAAAACAAGCCCGCATCGCCAACCTTTGGCGACGCCAATAATGCCTTCCGGCGGCAATATCCGCAGTTTTAGACTTCTAGGCCTGCGGACTTACGAGGTCGTGTATACAGAACTGCAGTGCTTCTCGTCCTCTATATAGATGTCTTCGTCGTCGCTTTTGTTGTTTCAATCGCGCCATGGACGGTTCTTGCTATGGCACATTCTGTGGCTGCATTTGGCTTGAAAAGGGACACTACTGATTTGAAACACTGAACTTCACGTAGAATGTTCATACGTCCGTGTTTGTTCAACCTGACAAGGTAAAGCAGAGGAACAAACCTGTACCTAACAGGACAACGAAGTACCAAATAACTTTGCGGTTTCATCTTCCTTACAGCACTGCTTTTCGGTCTGTCTTTTACCGGTTATAATCTTTATAGCATTGATTACGTGTACAAACGCGGTTGCGTTAGCGGCGTAGGGCGACTTGTTCCTTGGCTGTATTTGTTTTAGGATCCTCAAAGGCTGACTCAACGAAAGTGCTGACTGTTACATGTTGCTAAGGGCCTCCATGCAGGTAATTGGATCTGAACGCTCGCAGCGAAGCAAAGCCGGATGTTCTTGTGGCGTTTCCCGTGCAGACGTCGTGTTCTTGAGTAAGCACTTATAATGCGCCTAAACGGTTGTGAACGTACGTGTGCCAACTCGTCGCATATCCAGCTAAACTTCGGCCCTATAAGTAAGCGGCGTTATAACGAACCCCTAAAATAAAAGCTCCCCAGAAAGCGTAAAAGTTTGGCATGAAGTGAAACTGGTTCTTCTGGGTCAGAGGATTGGATCATACGAAGAAACGCTAGCAACGCTTCGGCGACCCCTGTATATCGAGTCTTGTACCTTTAGCGCACTACATGTTAGTAGTGATGACAACTAATAATTACACATTCGTTTATCCGTAGCCACGAGAACACAGATAATTAGTGCAGATACGACTTGACTGGACGAGGGCAGATTCACTGCAGAAGGCAGGTTACCATTGCGAAGTCGTGCAGGATAGTGAAAAACGGGAAATAAATATATTTACAGCATATTTAAAAATGTGCGACTTCGGGAGCTTGTCTCTGACAAATGGGCCTGGACGGCTTTAAATAGGACAGTCCTGCAGTCACTGCAGTCCTGCGGCTCCAGCGATTAATCAGAGTTCTTAATTTGTGGAAAAGTCTCGGAGTCCTTCGTAGTTAGTGGCATTTCTGGTATACAGGAAAATGAGTTTCTGGCCTCGGGTAAGTTGTTGGCAGGCGTTAAAGTGTTGCGCGTTCGTCCAATCTGTTCCCTTTTTCCTTTATGAAATTTGATACATCGCAAGTTTGGCCACAGAGAGGGCTGGCCATTCCAAAGTACTAGCTCAGAAAGCAACGAAAGGACGGGAAAAGAAATTAAATGACAAAATAAAATGTCAAAAGTCTAACGAAGTAGCACGACATAGTTAACGGAGCAAGTCTATATATTGCGGAGAAAGAGTATAAAAAAGTCTACAATAAGAATGCAATTATAGCAGCTCCTAGAAAATTAAACTATACTGTTCGCAAGAAAAGTCCGCAGAAAAAATCTCATAGAGCCTGGGGAGCCAATTTCTGTTTGTTTAAGTACGACCAGTATCCAACCACGTTTTAGCAGAGAGCAGGCGTCTATCTAAAGTGCTCAAACGACTGCGAAAGATCTTCGCGCGCAGGTGATGGCCGTCAGGAAAGTTGGTGCTGGAAAGCAATTCGGTAACCGGTGACTCGTATAATCCGAACGTGGTACCATGTAGACCTATCATAAGTACTAACAATGAAGGAGAGGCCGCCATCTTTGCATCAACGGGCGCATTTAATATCGCAACTGTCGTTTCAGAAAATAATCAAGTGAGCTGTTCAAACGTGCTTGATTAATTGCTTGTCCTTGAAAACCAATCAAGTACACCAAACGAGAGTTTAACAGACTTCGCCACATTATAACAAACGCAGCGTAATCTTGTATTTGCAGTTACTTTCAGTAGGGCGTCGAACTTTGCATATGGTAGCAAGATCTGATGATATTCGAGGGGCGGTATTGTGAAGGTACTGATCCTAGGGCCTGACTTGCCCATTGTTTCAATCAGAGCCTAATATTCTTGCCGTAGCACGCACACAAAATGCCACTGCGGGCGCTAAAGTCGCTACTAAAAAAGGCAAAAAATAACTCTTTTACGTGCAGTGGTAAACTTAAAAAAGATATTTCATTTAAGTCGAATGACTTCCTTCGTTCTTGCAGTTCCCAGAACTTAGGCAATAGACATGCCCATAGCTAATTCTAAATTTCGTAATTTTGAATCACCTCCTCGCTAATTCAGATTGTGTGCACATCAGATCAAAATATAGTAATCAGCTCAGACGCTATTCTTATTAGTTATATTTCCTCACATTTATTGCAGCTTTCTTCTGCTCGCGCCAGTGATTATAACGAGCATCAACTTGCGATCTAAAGGAGACTCTGTATTGGCGCCGCAAGAGACAGGAAATCGCCTAGTCTGTTATTGTCCCCAGTAGATTGTATCGCGCCACGAAACTTGGTTTATTTCTTTAAGAACACCGTCTTAGGAAAAATGTATACAGTTTATCAGCACACTGATGACACTCCCATCACACTATAGAAGCTTGAAAACAGCGACACCAATAACAATCTAGATACGCTACTGGATTAGGACTCAGTGGGGGCAAGAGCAATCGACATTAAAGAAAAAGTTACAGCGATGAAGCACGTTATTGCTGTCACGAACATCACTTGTCCTGAACATTCATGTCGGCATCATGAGCGTCGTAAATGACGATAAAACGTGAACATCATTCATAGTTGGGTAGTACTACGGCTTACATACTCCTTGGGTCTACTTCGGCAGCCTTTTCAGACACTTCTTTATCGAATATGCTTGCGCTTTAGATCGCTCAGCCGCGCTCAATATTGAAAGGGCAGTTTGCTGAAAGAGGAGCTTTGTTCGTTTGCACCACACCGCCGCCTATAATTGGAAATCTTCATTGAGCGACGAACCGCATACAATGTGCGTTTATGCCTGGACGGAAACCATTTTGACTTTTCCGTTTTGTAGAAGTTTTACCTCCGTACAAAAGCCCACCGAGCGACTCTCCATCTCGCTGCTTTCCAGCCGAAAAAATCCTTTGTCTTCCTTTTACAGCGAAACGTATGCGAATGCATTTTTTTTTCTTTTAGGAAACGAGGGGGATGGGAGGAGGGAAAATACCTCTGCTTGCGGAAAAAGAGAACGGAGCTCTTTGAGCTCTATTCAGAGGCGAACACGCGCAAGGTCACTGCGCAAGAATAAAGTGCGTTCCTAAATCAAAAGCGTTCTTACGCCACGCCAATTTGTCCTTGTTTCCGTCCTCATTAAGGCAGTCTTTTAACCGTCGGCCCATTCATTGCCCTCCAACAGCCCGTGTAGGTCTGACCCTCAGCTGCTTCCACGGCACCCAGTGCAAAATATTTCGTCATGCCGTCGAGACTCAGAGGGTCGCCACGTGGGTGTCCTTTTCTCCATGTCCCTCCAGGCGCATGAGCGCCTGCCTCTGTGGCTGCGCAACGCAGGGACAGCGGCTCTCGGACCGTAGTCTCGCGCCTCGATGAAGCTCAAAGCAAAGCGAGAATCGCTGCAGTGAATCTGCAGGTCCTGGATGCGTGAACGTTACTGCTTTTCTCTCTGTATTCTCTTTTTCGCTTATTCTCCTCCCGCATATGGCACAAGGTAACAAAACGGACGTATGCTCCTCTACACATCTCTATATTGTATACAGATATCTACTTGTACATATATTCACCCTAACCCTATTCACTTGTACATATGTCACCCCAACAGGCTTTTCTACTGGAAGTCTCATCCTGTGTGGTCAGGACATATTTCTTTAACTGTCTGAACTGTCTGCGAAATAAATAAATTGTAAGTTTCACAGTTGTACTGCGTTTGATTATACCTACATCTCGCTTCAGATAACGACTGGCCCATTGCGTTTTAATTGCCGCTGACATATGCAAAATACCCTGTAATGTAGAATAAAAATGTCATTTTAATCAAAAAGAAGTCTTTGTGTTCATAATTTTTTGCAGCCTTGGGTGTATTCTTCGCAGCCACACTGTAGTGTGTTCATCTGCACTGCGTGGTCAGCCGTCAGGGGGACGTGACCAATTGAGATCTGTATCATTCGCTAAACAAGAGGAGGAGGAGAAACATTTATTTAAGAAAAAAGAAAAGACTGCTTGTGTGGGAGGTGCCCTTAAACCAGGGCTCCTGCGGCTAAACGAACATATTGCTCTAAAACGCTCGGTCCAGCATGCGTACGTGCATATTCTCGGCAATCAAGCGTGAACGTTCTTATTTATTGCTAGTATGGAGCGTGATGAATTTGCCTGTCTTCTTCTCGAACAAGCTTTGTGTCATAAAGAGAACTTGTGCTCGCAAACAAGGTTTACTGTCCTAAACATGCTTGAAACCACTTGCAAGGGTCGGACAAGCCGTCAAGCTGGCCGCAGTCTGTTCTCCCGCATGACAGCTTGTGAGAGAAAAGCGTGAACTCTCGGATCTTCATCTTCCGCAGTTCTGGTAATCCCCCCTCCATTCTCAGTGCATCCTACAGAGAGAAGAAAAAAAAAAGAGAGAAAGCGTCGGGGCGAGGCAAGCGCGTAGAACAAGCGATGCACTGACCGCGAGCTAAATTTCATTGCGCGCAAGGCAGTATATAAACGTGGCAAATGGGAGAGAAGAGAAGGAAAACAAACATGCGAAGTAAATATAAAGCAAAATCGGAGCCCCAGTCTCATGCATGAAAGAAACGCGACTTCTCTGGAGTTTCGCAACTCTAACGTTTCACTCACACGTGTAGCACTTTTATTGTTTACGCAGCGAAGTTCGTAGATTTCGCGTACGACGGGGTGTCTCGATGGTGATTCAGCATCTTCCAAGAAAACCTCACAACAGCACCGAGACATGTGCGCTGTCTCCCTCGTATACAGATGCAATAGATTCCAAGTGAGGTCTGAAAGCACGGTGCTGTGACGTCACACTTGTGTGCCAAATTTTCCATGGCTAAGCTGGCAGCCAGAGAGTGTGAAAACGAAAAACAAAAACAAACATGGCTCTTCAAATTACGAGATTCCGACAGCGTATTAGGTAAAGGCCCGCTTCGTTTGGAATCGGAACTTTACGTATGAAAGCCGGCTACCTACACCTTTCCACGTGATATGTGAACGAAGCTTGGCGTGATCCTCTCTTTATTTTCCCTATCCAACGTTTATAATGGCAGCATCGACTTGCCTAGAGGGCGTCGCAATCAAAGCGCACAGGCACGCTGTCATATTGGATGGGGCTGCTTTCACTGGGCACGCCGCTGGGCACGCCGAAGTTCCCATTGCAAGCGATGCTTTGGAAAACAAAATATTTTTTTTTGTCTAAAAGCTAAAAGGCCAGTCTACTTGCCTCAAGTCAGCGCTGAACGAACTCTGGTTCAATTATGTCCAGCAGGCCTTATATTTTAGCCAAGTAGAGTGCTATTTCGTTATTTCTTGCGAATCTTACTGCGTGTCTTGTCATTAGTTTTGTGCTGATTTACATAAATGCAGTGAGAAATACAAGTGTGCGTTTTCCTGGTAGCGTTGTTTTATTTCCCTTCATGTGCGTGATTGGCTGTAATGGAAATTTTATCACACCCCAAGCAATATAACGAAGCGACAAAATAGAGACAAGGGAAACGCGTGTGTGAAATGATATATATATATATATATATATATATATATATATATATATATATATATATATATATATATATATATATATATATATGTATATGTATATATGTTTATATATTGTGGCGACGAGCGACCACGTAGACCAGTAAAGTCGGGCTCTCGCAGGAGAGGAAGAACCAACACTCCGTCGCTTCGCGTAGCATTCTTTTAATGATCTTCGGAACGCTAGCCCGCGCCGGAACGCGCCAGCAGCTCGAGCCTCGTGTAGACGCGAGCGTCTGCGTCATCCCTCGTGCGACGCCGATGCTGCTGTCGCTACAATATATATATATATATATATATATATATATATATATATATATATATATATATATATATATATATATATATATATATATATATATATATATATAAAGAAAGCGCAGCGCCTGCGGGCGCTCACTAAATGAAGCGAGACACTTTCTTGCCTCTGGCTGCCAGTTTAACAGCTGAGTGCCAAAATGCTGCACGTTGTATGGTATCACTATACCATTTCATTTGATGTCATCAATTTCATTTCATGTCAGTCGAGGTCGTTTCATCCAGGCAACACCGTCTCTCCACCTCACATATTTTGTTACGCTTAGGAGTGTTACTTCTTTGATATCCATTTACGAAAAACAAAGGGAGAAAACCACATATGCACTCGCCTGCTTTTTATTTTTTTTTTCACAGATTACATTTTCTTCCTGTTTCGTCCCATTGTCGCCAAGTCTTCCCTTTTCCTCTCATCGTTTACGCCCTTATTCCACACAGTGTAAGCTGCTTCCCTCGAAAATTCACCGGATTCTGCCGCCGGCATTTCGCCGCGATGATCAATGACACCGCTCGCGATTGCCATGCGACGCGACTTTATTCAACTCCAAGCAGCGACACCACCAACAATATCGGCAGGAATTCAATAAGAGGTGTCCTTCGCGCGACGTGCGCAGAGGGCTTGGGTATCGAACCCTTTATGGCGCATATATCGTGGTGCATGCAACTGCTTGCGTATGTATAGCGTGTGTCGTAGCTAACGTTAGCAGTTTAAAGCTGTTCAAAGAAGAAAAAAAAATTAAAAAGCGCGCTGCAAGATACGATTATAAGACGTACGGGGATCGATTGTCAGAAGTCTGATAACCGAACACCGCAGTTCTTCGTTTATCAGCTTCGCTAATGTTAGCTGCAGCATCCTATAGGCGGTAGATGCGCTATTCTTTGAATTCAATGTTAAACAATTCGCACAGTGCACGCGGATGACTTGCTTGTTCAACGGCATGTCGGCATATCTGGCACCAGTTTAGTTTGTTAGTTTGGCGTCCACAGATGATGCGCGCGCAATACGCAAGGGCGCTGCGCGTCCGAGGCACTGCGTCTGTATTCAAATTCTTCGTCAAACTGCTTTTAGTTGCGCGTTCCGTATGCGTAGCGAATTAGACAATTCCAAAGAATATTTTTCTTGATTCGGCGTGCTTCTCAGAGCCATCTCTAGCGGCGTTATAGAACCTTCGCAAATACGGAGGGATTTTGGTTCAAGCCAAGTTGTAGTTCATTTGCCTTCCGTATTTCGTCCAGTCCAAATTATAGCCAATCTGTTCGTTTAGTGTGGGCGTGCAAATTTGTGCGCTAATAGGCGCTGTAGAGAAACTATTTTTATTGCGGCCACACATGCAAGCGTTTTGAGAAGGCAGTACATACTGTCACATATTATAATTATTTAGAAAGCCGCAATGTCACTTTCGTGTGTTTTCTACGGTGCGAAAGTAACGAAATGTGCGCGCCTTCACGTGCTCTTCACGTGCATCCGAATGCTAACGTAAGCATTCTAATACTGAAGCTATTTGGACGCCATCTAGATTCGTGGGAACTCCTCGGTTAACGTTTTAAAGACGCGAGGAAACCGCACGGCGTGGCGGGGGAGGGTAGGGGGAGGTTCGGGTGTTCTACAGTAAAAATACCAGGCTGAAATCTGCGGTTGCAAAGCTCACTTACGTTGAAAATTGTGTGTAGTTTACGGATTCTTTCTACCATTCGCCGTGACTTCGTTATTCAGAAAGCATATTTCGGCCTATATTGCTGTTGATTTCGATTTCATTATTTTGCTTGCTAGTCTGCAGACCGTTTTCTTTAACATTCAGGTGTTTTTCGTTCCCAGAGAAAAAGGAGAGAGAGATAAATGAGATGGAAAAAGCATGGAGGTTAACCGGAAAATCCATATCCAGCTTGCCACCCTGCATTGAAGAAGGGCTAAGGGGAAACAAAAAAGGAACGAAGAAAATCACGCACAGAGCAAGAAAGGGAGATTAAAAGAAAAGGAGCAAGAACGTACACAAAGGCACGCGAGCGTGTCCGTCATTCAACTAGGTCGCCTGAACGGCAGAACTAAAGTGGCGTCAGGGATTTATAAACACTCTTCCAACACCGCCCCTGGAGGATCCCGACAGCTCCCAAAAATTACTCCGGACCGACTTCCCCCCTCTCTCACCTCTTACAGACAGGCACTCATTTTGGAAAAAAAAAAACGCTTTAAGAAATGTTTACTGTTTTGCGGAGGTGGACGCTACGGGCACCTAATTTTGAGGCCCACTTCTGATGTTCAGCGCGCAGACGACAGTGCTTCACTGCAACATGCAGGAAGTGGATAAACCTTCACGTTGCGGTAAGAGCGAGAAATGTCCGCGTGGATTCGTCTATGCAACTGTCGGCGCTCAGAGTTGCGCACCGTATTATAGTCATGGTTAATGGATACCTTGAGGCATTTTCATGGCCGTACACACTCCATCGCACTAGAGCTCCATCTACTCGCCGCTATCAATACAACTGTGCCGATCAGGTATTGCATCATCTAGCCTCACTGCCAGAGGATCGACCACGTGCCTCCTTTTGTGAAACAGTCCGGCCCTATCGTGCAATACTTTCCATCAGGTTATACAGCTCCAGCGAAAGTTCCGTTTCCGCCATGGTGCTTGGCTCAAGAAAAGGTTTGACTAATGGTACCAGGAATACGAACAAAAGCCCAACTCTCGTCTCCAGCACTCAAGCAGCTTTCACTGCTCTTGCTGTACGAGACATACAACGAGCATCATCATCTATATACTGACGCTTCAACCACGGTGAATGAGTCTGCAGGATCGGTGATCTTTCCTGCAAAGCCCTCCACCATAAAGATTCGACTATCTTACCAGACTACATCGACTGCCGCGGAGCTTGCTGCTATTCGTTGTGCACTTCGTTTAATTTCTGAAGAACTACCCAGGAAATGGAGCGTGTTCACTGACTCCAAGGCTGCTCTTCATTGTTTGGTTTCTGCCTTACACCGAGGACCCCACGAACAACTAGTTCTAGAAATCAGACTGCTGTTTCACCACCTCGTCGAGCAAGGACACGACATCACGTTACAGTGGATTCCAAACCACTGTGGCATAATGGGCAATGAACATGCCGACGCAGCAGCACGATCTGCACATGAGGAGGGCTTGCAACACTCCATTCCATTCTCAAGAACAGACGCTGCAATGAAAATTCGTGTGCTTGCAAATGAAGCCATCAGAACTTTATGGAACACACCGGGCTTGAAGAACACACGTCGTCACCGACTGGACCCATCCCTTCGACTTCGACTCCCATCTGGACTCTCTCGACTCGAGACAGCAGTACTTTGCCGACTGTGGCTTGGTGTCACCTACACAAGATCTTTCGCCTTCCGAGTCGGTATGGACGACAGCGCGGCTTGCAGTCACTACGGTGGCGAGGAGACTATTGAACACTGTTAAGAATGGCGAGCTGCCAAACAAGATTGCCACACAGTTACGACAGGGCGACACGACGCGCATCTCCCCCTCACCGTCGCTGCAGCTGGGAGGCGTTCGAAGAAGCGGCCTTTGTGGTGAAATCCGCCTCCTTCCTCCAGCCCCTTCGACATTGTGACGGAACTAGTTCGGTGTACGAACAATGATTCCGGAGTTCCCCAACGCGGAGCTGATTTGACACGCATGGACAAGCTGCCGCGGGAACGACGTATTTTTGTGCTTCTCACGCTTCGGCGTGGCGCAGAACAACGAGCGACCCTCGATCGGCGCCGATAATTCCCGGAACGGCAACCCTCCAACGCCGTCGTTTGGGCTTCGGAATGTGTGTGCCTTTGTGTCTGTAAACTGATCTGCAGAGCAGCGGCGAGTTGGTGATGAGTAAACGAACAGTCGCCGCGTCGTATGACCGGCGGATCGAGTGTATAAAAATTGTGGTTGTGCGAATGCTGAGGACACTTCTCTGGAGCAGTCATGTTAGACTGAGACACTTTTCTCAAGCAGTCATGTTAGACTGATTTAATTTCTGTAAACTCTTTTTCCTCGTTCTCGATGAGAAACAGTTCTTCACTTCATCACCGATCTCAGCGTAAATAAGTTGGACGACGGCATGGGCCAGCTACCTTCGAATTCATGCCGTACTCCAATCTTGGCAAAGGACCACGGACCATGGGATTGAGCCCCCAATCCTGACAACACGTACTTTGCCGCTGTCCTCGATACAGCGCGCACCGGCTGTCACTAGCGACCGCGTTGGCACGCCTTGACGGCAGGCCACTTTCAGAACAGTCAGTCTTGGAATGCGGGCATGAACTGTCGTCGCAGCGAAAATCGGTCAAGGCTTTGTTGACCTTTTTACGTGACACTGGCCTATTAGAAAGACTATAATGATCCCATTCCGTCCCTTTTCATATTTTTTTCTCATGCTTTTATTTTTGTCATACGCTTCTTCCCGTCTTTACTTCCCCTTTCCCTTCCCCTAGTGCAGGGTAGCAAACCGGAGGTTTTAACTCTGATTAACCTTCCTGCCTTTCTCTCATTCGCATCTCTCTCTCTCATGCTCCGATAACGGTGTCACCAGCACCCACGAGCCCTCCAACGGCAATCACTCGTATCGCGGCGCTGTTGGCGATTCTGTCATCTCGTGGGAGCAGTCTCGCTTTGGTCCTACGCTTTGCCTGCTGAAAAAAAACGTTCAGATTTTGGTGTTTTTTGGTGTCTACGAGGCCGCTAAGTGCCTCGAAAAGGTATTGTGAGCAAGGACAATATGCACAGAACAAAAGAATAAGCTTTTTGCAATCAAATGAAAACTCTAAACGCTGTCCCTCATATTCGTGCAATTTTCAGACGAGGTGACAGAATGCCGCGGGTGTTTAAGTATAGTACTGAATTTATTATCCCGCACAACGAGGCACACATTTTGGCCTTCTATAGAGCGTTAGTTCGTGCCTGCCTGTCCGTGGCCGCCTGTCTCCACCTTCATTTGTAGTATTTCTTTCGCGCAGCAACATTAGCTCCACATGTAACGATAAGGACGAACTCTCTTTTAACATTTAGTTTAATTTGCTTGGTTAAAAGGCTAATTAGTGTACTTCTGCTAATTAGCAGCCCTTGCATTGCCTTTTGTTGAAAAATAAAGCGTTGAGCAGTAATTAAATAAAACAACGTGATCGAAAGAGTGCTTGAACCTGTTTCCCCAATCTCCCTCCGTCCCCTTTCGCTCAAAAATGATATAACCAATAGCTTCTTATCCTCCTCCACTCCCCACGTCATGGTACTCCCCCCTCCCCCCCACCACTATATGGAATTGCTGAATAAACCCCGTAGTTTTTGTCGCCTTCGGTTTCGAAGACCGCGCCAGCCGCCACTCCAACATGACCTGCCCAAAAAGCGGTCGGTCGCTTTTGTTCAAAACCAAGTCATAAAGAAAGTGAGAAGAGTGAGAGGAAGTGCGGGGCGCCAGTCTGCGGTAGGTACAGCCATATGAAGCAAACAGACAATGAAGCTTGCATGCTTTATTTTCAGTCTTCTCTTTCTTTACATTTGGTTTTTATTTTCTTTTTCATATGGCTGAGACTCTTAATATAAATTTGTGTGAATACATAAATTACATCAATAAGGAGGGCACCTGGCTTCGAGCTTTGATTCAAACGAAGTAACACATCCTCCATAATTATTTTTAATATTTTAACAGTCCTTTTGTTTGCAATGCTTGCAATGCGTCATGGCTTTAGAGTAATGGTAGTGATGGTAATTTAGGGTAAGGAAGTAATGGTAATTTTGACAGTACGCCGCGACTAGTCATATTGCCGTTTCTTTTTACCTTTATTGCTCCTCGTATTCACGCTGCTCCTTGGGAGTCCTAACTATGCATTACCTGGTGCATTAGTGGTGCATTAGTGCATTAGTGGATTAGTAGTAGTGCATTAGTATGCATTAGTGGTGCTGCAACAACAATAAAATCCATCGCTATACTGCTTGTTTTATATACGAAAGGCTACTGACGTCACTCCATGAGTTGCAAGCTGCCGTCGTACTGGCAGCGTACGTAACAATAATCTTTACCGGGAAACGTATGCGGTGTGCGCTATGTACTTCGCGTTGTTATCAAGAGCACCTTATCAATTATGTGCTTCAGATGCTTGTTTCGTGCTTGTTCCCTACTGGAACAAATGCTGTTCTGTATGTTGTATGCGTGATTCCAAAGAATGTGTGCACTTTTCGCTTCACTTTGCTGAGTTCTTGAAGCCTGCTTCACCTCCGCTACGGGTCATCCCGGTGTTGCACTACCTCCGGGATAGGTCCACAGTTTTTGCCCACGGACATGGACACAAAAAATGACGACCAACGAGAGGCTAACAGCTTCGCTGGAAAACGTTTAGAGATACTCAGGTACTGGCAGGTCATATCAAGCTGGCATAGCCACCATATGTACTAGGCGCACACGCAGGCGCTAGCATGAGATTTCAGTTGAGTATTCTTGACGTACAACTATACGAATTTTACCGTGAAACTTTGTCGGTACAATTTTAAACGATAATCACCACTTGCGTAAACAGAGTATGCCATTTTGTTTATGCCTAGGTCCACTTCCGTATAGAATCCACTACAGCCTTGCAAACTGACCAACTACAATTTTTAAATTGCATTATGCGCCCTAAAGTAAGGAATTAAGAGGTTAATGAGCGAATTTTCATCAATTAATTGGTTATGGGTTTTGAGTTATCATGCAAGGAATGCACACCTTTTTGAAGATTTCAGCTCAAGGAATGTAATTATACTGTATCACACAAGTTATTTTTAAAATCCTATAGAACTTAAGAATGATCACCTTGTATACATAGGTTATTTCGCGCGTTTTATGTTGAGAAGTAAGCTTTCGTACCTATTTGTGCAGAAACCATTCAGGATGACTGTCAAAGTAAACGGGTAGCTCCTGCGGATCGCAGTAATCAATTGCACAAACTAGAAATACTTCCCAGGTATACTGCTGACGTCACTAATGGTGTTTCATAAAAGCGTCACCAATCACCATCGGTGCTGGAGACGAGGACTACACGAAGAGAATGACAGGACAGCGCTCGCGCTGTGTCCTTCTCTTGGTGTTGTCCTCGCCTTTCGCGCTGATTTAAAGCGCGCATCTATTCCAACTAGCCCAAACTTTTCTACTTTACTGTAATTGCTGTCGACCTGCTCCGGTAGACGGCATGACAGCGGGACGATGGCGGAAAGGACGAAGACGCGACAATGGCATCGTGATTAAGAAACTCGACCCTGCGCCACCACCGACCAAAGCATCTACGCTGTCGGACGTTAGAAAAAGCTCGCTCGAGAGCACGTATCCTTTCTCCCAGGCGAGATACCCGCCCTCCCGACGGCGAAAATCTTTGAAAGATAGTCAAACAAAGCTATTCTTTGTAACTTACGTGCAACTCTTTATAATGTGTCACTCAAAGTTGGCTTCCCCACAATATGAAAGCAACTGGGGAAAAGCCACCTTTTTTGATTGCATTTCCATTGCGATTTATACTGTCGTTACGTTGACACGTGCGTAAACGTTATTTTATCGTGGCAACCATGTTTATGACTATGAATAATTAAATGAATACGGGATCAAAGTCGCGTTAGCTGGTGTCGAGCTTGGACTCATCTGACCTCGAAGCTTCATCATCATCATCAGCCTGGTTACGCCCACTGCAGGGCAAAGGCCTCTCCCATATTTCTCCAACAACCCCGGTCATGTACTAATTGTGGCCATGCCGTCCCTGCAAATTTCTTAATCTCATCCGCCCACCTAACTTTCTGCCGTACCCTGCTACGCTTCCCTTCCCTTGGGATCCAGTCCGTAACCCTTAATGACCATCGGTTATCTTCCCTCCTCATTACATGTCCTGCCCATGCCCATTTCTTTTTCTTGATTTCAACTAAGATGTCATTAACTCGCGTTTGTTCCCTCACCCAATCTGCTCTTTTCTTATCCCTTAACGTTACACCTATCATTCTTCTTTCCATAGCTCGTTGCGTCGTTCTCAATTTGAGTAGAACCCTTTTCGTAAGCCTCCAGGTTTCTGCCCCGTAGGTGAGTACTGGTAAGACACAGCTATTATACACTTTTCTTTTGAGGGATAATGGCAAGCTGCTGTTCATGATCTGAGAATGCCTGCCAAATGCACCCCAGCCCATTCTTATTCTTCTGATTATTTCTGTCTCATGATCCGGATCCGCAGTCACTACCTGCCCTAAGTAGACGTATTCCCACACGACTTCCATTACCTCGCTGCCTATTGTAAACTGCTGTTCTCTTCCGAGACTGTTAAACATTACTTTAGTTTTCTGCAGATTAATTTTTAGACCCACTCTTCTGCTTTGCCTCTCCAGGTCAGTGAGCATGCATTGCAGTTGGTCCCCTGAGTTACTAAGCAAGGCAATATCATCAGCGAATCGCAAGTTACTAAGGCATTCTCCATTAACTTTTATCCCCATTTCTTCCCAATCCAGGTCTCTGAATACCTCCTGTAAACACGCTGTGAATAGCATTGGAGAGATCGTATCTCCCTGCCTGACGCCTTTCTTTATTGGGATTTTGTTGCTTTCTTTATGGAGGACTACGGTGGCTGTGGAGCCGCTATAGATATTTTTCAGTATTTTTACATATGGCTCGTCTACACCCTGATTCCGTAATGCCTCCATGACTGCTGAGGTTTCGACAGAATCAAATGCTTTCTCGTAATCAATGAAAGCTATATATAACGGTTGGTTGTATTCCGCACATTTCTCTATCACCTGATTGATAGTGTGAATGTGATCTATTGTTGAGTAGCCTTTACGCAATCCTGCCTGGTCCTTTGCTTGACAGAAGTCTAAGGTGTTCCTGATTCTATTTGCGATTACCTTAGTAAATAGTTTGTAGGCAAGGGACAGTAAGCTGATCGGTCTATAATTTTTCAAGTCTTTGGCGCCCCCTTTCTTATGGATTAGGATTATGTTAGCGTTTTTCCAAGATTCCGGTACGCTCGACGTTATGAGGCATTGCGTATACAGGGTGGCCAGTTTCTCTAGAACAATCTGCCCACCATCCTTCAGTAAATCTGCTGTTACCTGATCCTCCCCAGCTGCCTTCCCCTTTTGCATATCTCCCAAGGCTTTCTTTACTTCTTCGGGCGTTACCTGTGGGATTTCGAATTCCTCTAGACTATTTTCTCTTTCATTATTGTCGTGGGTGGCACTGGTACTGTATAAATCTCTATAGAACTCCTCAGCCACTTGTACTATCTCATCCATATTAGTAATGATATTGCCGGCTTTGTCTCTTAACGCATACAAAGCCTCGAAGCTTATCCCCGGCTGAAAACACAAGCCCTTTAATGTCGGTTATTGGGCTATAGGTGTTATTCGATCATCTTGAAGAAGGGGATGGCGTAAAAAAGACCATACAGACGCTGCGAATCGTAACTAAGTTAGATTACGAAAAGTTATTGGCTTATATAAGCACACCTGCGCAATACCATAGGATAGGAAACTGAACTTTATGTCGATTGTACCCCGGGGGTGCGGCGGCGTGATACATGACGTAATTTCTTTTCAAAAGAAAACTCACTTGCGAGTTACAGCATCTCTGTCATCCCTGGCCTTCTTTGTGTCAACGTTTTGTGCACCGACCACATTTTGAAGATGAAAGAACAAACTAGACAATGGGTGCCTGCATGCCTGTAGAGGAACCAATGCCTCCCTGCTAAGTTTGCGGCTCTACCCGAAGTTGTTGTTCTTGTTGTTGCTGCTCTTGTTGTTTAGCAACCTTTTCCCACTTTCGCTGTTTGTGGATAAAAGAATGAGATCTACACTGCCGAACGTAGTCCTAATATTTCGCTTTGTAAACAGCTCGATTCTTAGCGCGATGACAATTATACTGACGTACGCTGACGCCGCCGTCGGGCTGCGCCGGCATTGACTGCGCATGCGCTTCACACTCACAGTGGTTTGGAAGGCCTTCAAAGACGCTAAAGACGTGTGGTGCGTTTGGCTGCAAAAGCGACGAAGCGAAGTTTGAGCAGCTCTGCAGGGAAGCCAGGGAAGCGTTCCGCCTCCCGTGGCTGGTATTCTTTGCCGATATGCACTAGCGTGCGCCTATGCGCATATCTGGACGAAGGAAAAGGAAAACCGAAGCTTTGATTGCAGCCTTGAATAACCATGAATCCAGCATTGTGAGCGTGTACATTATGGTACCTTTGCTAGTGTCGTAAGCTTTTATTTCTTATGTGCATTTATATTTACCGCGTGACCCAGTTTGACAGCAACGCAGTCTCTCCCGCTTTCCGTAACTCGCTACATAAGGAGCTCAGGCCGCGCGCAATAGTTGTGAGTGAGACGCGTCCTCAAATGTAATCCAAATTCGCATTTGAAGTCGCCCAAGTGCGAAATCGCGGAATTCGGGTGCGAATTGGCCATCTGCGTCGCCCTGATTTTTTTTTATCGGCCGTACGCTCGAGTAGCTTAAAGACGCCGAAAATCTTCGGTAGAACGCTCCTTTGATGTTCGTACTTAAAAGGGTGCGCCTTCGTGATAGAACTCAGGAAAACAAGAATTACTGTAGAAGGCAAAAACGAAATCTTTTCACGATTTGGTGGTAGTGCCCGAGAAACAATGTCAAAAGCCGGAGCATGCGCGTCAAGTTGGCTCTGTCCTCCGTGTTTCTGAATCGATTGGTTTTTTCGCATGCTGCCTACTTGCAATCGCGCATTACCAACCCAGCTTTCCTTTGGTTTGGTGCCTATAGCTGTGGCTCAACCCACTACGGGGGATCGGCCATGAATCGGGTGGCAGCAGGTAAAAAGAGCAGAATATTTCAGTTGAATTTTGTAATTTACAACACAGACAAACTGTTAAGGTTCGAAATCTGGTCCTTTTCCTTTTTCCTTGTTACTGTACACGTATACGTTGGCGTGTCGTCGCGGATCTTGCTTTTGGCACATATTCTCTGAAACGGAATTTTCGGGCCTTTATCTGCGTGAAATAACCTTAGGAGCGAGAAAAGGTGCCGTGGTTCTTCTGACGTCCGCGTTGTGGTAATCCCGAAGTGACCGATGCTGCAGAGAATTCCGAGAGATAAAAAAAAAGCAAGACAAGTGCAGCATCTAGAGAAGAACAACAAGAAAGAGAAAATATGAAGAAACCTTGACGAATTTCACATCTTTTCACACTTGACGTAGCTCGCGAATATAGCATCATCTTTCCCGCCCTCTCCCCTAGTTCCTTTTCCTTGGTCCTGAAGAAAACAAAACGCGATGATATATGGAACACGGTTCTAACAGGAAATCAAACGAACGGCCCGGAGTATTGTCCATCTTCAGTGCGTTTCTTCATTGTATGTAAAAGAATGAAAAGGCAGACCTCCCTACAGCCGGCTAGCTATAATCCAAAAACTGGAAATATGCTCCAGGACAGAATAAGAATCTCTCAAAGCAGTGTTCTTGTACGCAGAAAGAATAAGGGCACGTTTGCGCGTGCACATACACTGATTGAGCGTCAATACAATGATACAATAAGTGAACGACGTAGGTATACGTTCTTTCTCCACCCTCTCTCGTTCTGTTAGCGCCATATTAACGGGCCTATTTATTGTCACTGCCGCCGACTACCTCGTTAACAGACCTTGTTCCTCGTAACGTTCATGAGTCACATTTTCGGCGAGCGCCCGAATTTCCTAATTGGGTGAGGAATAAAACCTGTTATTAGACATGTACATGTTGTGTACCCGTGGTTCATATAAAATGCAGCTCAGGGTGTCTACCAACCGGGAAAACCGGGAATTAAAACGAAATTTGAAAAGTCTGGAAATACTCAGGGAAAACTCGGGAAATTTGTGCTTCTATCAGGAAAAATTAGCTGTAATTCCATCGAAAGGGAATGAAGGTTGCGCTAACGTTTGCTCGAGTTACAGAGAGGAATCGAAGCGAATCGTCTTTGACGCCATGTCGTCGGTTGGAGGAGTTGCCACTGTATTGTCAACGACAGATTTTCCGGATGCCCGGTTTTTGGGATATGCCCGATAATTCGGGTGGCATCGCGGCACCACTAGATGCCCCATAGAGGCAATGCATAAGACCCTAAGAAATTTCCGACGCAAGAACCTTTCGCCGTCCGATTTTCCGGACTTTTTGCCGTGACCACAGGTCCGAAACGGCATTAATCAAAGCCACCACCGCCGCCATTTTGATTATCTCGCCGCCTCGAACCGGCGCCCTCGCACAGAAATCCGCTGGCAGCCACCGCGGCAACGCAAGCTTAGCTACTATCGACGTTCGCTACTGTTAGCAATTCGCCGCTATTAGGCGCCAGCTCAGCCTTTGTAATCCTCGCCAATGCTTCGAAGCTTGGAAAGCACAACGCATAGGATTAAGCCGGATCACAAAATTAAGCTTCGCCACAGTACAGAAAAGTTACGCGGTGAGGCATACGCAAAGTATCGCGGTGAAGCTTAAAAAGTGTGGGAAGGGGGCAACTGTCATGGGACCCAATGTGTATTCTATTTGATCCGCACCGATGGCACCGGCTGTTGGAACCTCAGCGCTGCCACCAGCTGTTGGAACCTCAGTGCTGACACCCGTTGTTGCAAATGGGTCGCAAGCCCCAAGGGTAGCGTTGGCCTGGCGGCCTGGGGCACACTGGAAGCATCCGAAGGTCCCAGCAAAGCATGAGGCGACTGCTAACAGAACAACTTGTTTATTCTAGCATCGCAAAGAGCGGGCGGTCAGGTCGACCGAAGTAGAGAGACGTGAGAGCACGTTACTCAACAGAAGAAATCGGAGCCTCTCTCCTGGCGTCTGGGGGCAGCTGCTCTTATACTCTTGGCGTCGCGGGCAAGAAGGAAGGTCACGGGACGACACCACGTGACAGCGGCGACGGACGGACTGAGAGACACGTTGGGACAAGGAGGTGACGCATCAGCCGGGCCGGCGCCGGTCAGACCTCCTCGCTTCACACTGGGGGAGCTCCTCTCCCCGGCTGCCGCGCTTTGACAAGCGTGGGCACACACACACACACGCACACACAAAGACACGTGGCACTGAACATGCCGGGACGCGCTCGGCGGGGATGCGTCGCGGCCGCTCCGAACGGGCCAAAATGTCCGCCGCTTTGAACGAAGCCCCGGCGTTCGTTGAATCCGCGCCGGATACACCGCGCGTCATAGGCGAAACGTACCAATTCCTTAATTATACACGCGTGCACCCGCCATCTCCTGTCTTAGCAGGAGCACCGATATGCCTAATAGGTGTACTAGCAGGCCTGCAGAGCTTTTTTGGGTGTGCCCGTGGTGATTTGAGCCTTTAAAAGCAGTAAAAACATGCATTCATTTTTTCGAACTGCCTGATTTTTCGGTTGTTTTCGCGACCCCTTGAGAGCTCGAAAAATCAGACTTCGACTGTACAACTAACGAAGAGGATGCTTCAAATCGTCCGTGGGTTGAACGCATGACGGAAGAAGGACGATAACAGAAATGACCGACGCATTTGGGAATGAATGGGAAAGGAAGTGTGTCACCGCTTCTTTGAAGGAGCTCTAGCTGAAGAATCAAAGTGTTGTCTGACGCCGAGATGTAGGTGTCCCTCATCCAAACCAAAATAAACCCTTTAAAGCAGTGAAACATGCCACTGAGGCGTTGTGCGTGAGCTGATAGTATGTCGGGACAGTTGAAGTTGACTTTCCAGCTGCTTAGAGAGAATATTACTCATGGCAAAGTTCAGGCCTCATACCAATGAGCTTGCTATCAGTTGAAAGAAATAGCTCATATTCGAAAATATTTGCTTCTGTATGCTCTGCATACACCTCTTTTTATTCTAACTTGAAAATGTTCGGCTTGATTCGCAATGCCTTACCATCTTTTTTCAAAGATATTTGATTTGCTGTGTATTTTACTAAAACCTCCCTTCTGTTTTCTTTTGAATAAACACTACTCCGTACTATTCAAACTGGATGAAGTCGTTTTTTTTATTTTTTAGCAAGCTTACTAGAGAGTGACAGCATCGGGTGACAATTTTGTCAGCCCGTCATGACATAAAACAAAGTTCTGTGTCACTCACGGAATTTTGTGAAGGCACTGGAGGAAACCTTGAAAACTCGGGTAATTTGGGAATGTCAACATGGCAGACACCCTGAATGCTACATATCAGATCGTATAGGTCAAACTATATCTTCGATCTTTTTCTTCTCTGTCTCTTTGACATTATTTGTCGTTTTGTGTCCCCTTCCCCAGTGCAGAGTAGCAAACTAGATATTTATCTTCCTGTTAGGGTCGCCGCCTTTCGCATCTCAGTAATCTCTCTCTCGGGTAGCCTCAAGAAGGGTGGGAAGGGGAGGAGCCGACCTGCTAAGGGGTAGGCCTCCACAAGCTGACGCGTAAATTTGTGTTTCTTCTTTCTTTACCTCCTCGGATTTTTGGTGAAATTGTCGAATGGTGGGGGGGGGGGGGGCATTTGTGCCTACTATGTCCCTAACATTTTTATTTCTTCTCCTATTTGTTACCGAGAAATGTATGCAACACGAGTGCCTGTGGTCCACTGTCGAGCTTTATCTCGCCGTATAACTTCTCTCTTGAAAGAATGACGTTCATTTATTCGTTGACTTCACTTCGATCGCCAATTAACTTTCTCACTTCCCTTCTCCTCAGCATATTTCATCCCTATACTATGAATCCCTTTCCCTTTTCTCCAGTGAAAAGCTCAGGCTGGCTTCTCTGCGTTTTCTGTAAATAATATCTCTCGCTCTCTAACTAATATAACGTTGCACTGAACCGCAATGGAGATAGCACCAGCCACGAAGTAAGCCCATATCGTGGCTCACGCTCCCTCCATAAGCGGTTCCTTGTTAGCTGGCTGAATGTTTCAAAGCGAACCATTTTCTAGAACCCTTGCGCCAAAACAAAGACGCTAGGCACTTGCACTCACCGCGCGGGACCATTGAATTAATATTATGCCGGTGAAAAAAAAAAAGCCCCTGCCGTTTTGGGTGGGCCCTCTGCGTTGCCACAAACTTCAGCCACCCACCGCTCTAACCAGAGCTATCCGTCAGAATTGCATATATCGAAATCCGGACACTAGTTCTTTAGGCAATGCGGTTGCATTGCCTCAATCAATAAACAAACTCAAAATGAGCAGAGATGCACTTCTTTCTCTTCGTCAAGCCCGCGTGCGCAGGCTATTATTGCTTGCTCAGGGAAGTAAAGATCAACAAGTTAATGGCGCTTTATTCATCACGGCTTCTTTAAAGTTCTTTTGTATGACTTTTGCGTTGCAATAAACTTCGCTCAGCAGCCGCTGTCTCTTCTTTTCGCGTTTCCTGCTTTTCCTCGGTTATTTGTTTATTTATTTATTTACTTATACTGAATCTTGAAGGCGCCTATAGTCGGATACAACTTTAGAAAAAAGGGGAGGCCCCGCCCAGATGACCGATGCGGCGAAGTCACCGGCCGTCCGGCGCATGACGTCGGTCCAGAGTGCGCGCCCATTGGTGAATGCTCCTGTGCATTCGCCTGGGAGGAGTAAACGCCCCCTTTTTTCTAAAGTTGTATCCGACTATAGGTTTAATTTTGGTTAATATGTTTATTTTTGGTACCAGCGGAGATGGAGCCCCCGGAGGCGGGGCAGGGACGTCTATTCGCAGTCGTAGCTGAGCGGCAAATGCATTCATTTACAAGTAGAGCTCGCCTGTTGACTCTGTCTTCAGCTTGACGATATCATCCAGAGAAGAAAAAAAAATGCGTATTGCACCACAGCCGAGGAGTCATTGAAGGACGCCGCGCCTCGATGACCGCAGATGGGGGAATCGAGTGGCCACATCTACCATGGGAACAGGACGGGCCAGTCCTGTTAGTTTTCTTGCCATGTTGGTTTTCTTGTGAGGCAGGGGCGTTCAATTAGAACCTATAATCAAAACGCTCGCTTTACATATCCAACTGAACTATAGGCGTCACGCTCAAAACGCTGTGTACCCGTATCCTACGCTAGAAAATATGAGACATAAATGGTTCAATCAGAGCACGGCCGGAAAGATTTCTGCGTGACTGTCGGATCACACGCTTGCATATCGAGGCTTCGCTATGTTACCTGCTCGCTTTTGTGTAGTTAATTTGTGTAATTTGTGTAGTTTGTGTGTAGTTAAAACCGGCGTCTGTCGTCTGAACAAGCGAAAAATGGCACCTAAATTCTCATAGGCTGCGACGCCACGTCACGAACACGCCTCGACGGAGTAAATCGAGCGAAAGTGATCACGTGCAGTAAGGTTAGCGCACGAGGTGTTGCCTTAGGGGAGAGGGCATCGCCGCGACGCCACATAATCCTCGCTCTCACAGGCCTGCGTTATCTGCGCGTTCCTTGTTCGCGCAAACGCTCGCCTACGTTATAACTGCTCCTCGGTAATCGCTATTAAGAAATTAACGTGTAAACAACAGAATAAATTCGCAAGCAAGTACTTTGGAGATAGTGAGCTTCGAGCCTGCGACACCACGCTCAAAGGCCGTGTGTGCTATCCACTGGTCTAAACCAGCGAATCCTACATAGCAGGCCTGTGCACTCTGCGTTATGACTTCATGCACTTGAACCAAAATTTCCATTGCCAAGCCCGTCGTGAAGAAAGCCATGACGTCAAAATCACCGCGGCTTGCTCGGGGGCGTCTCCATTAGATTATGTGACAGTCGGACAAGGTACCATGACGTCACGCATCGAAGTGCACCGAACTTGCGCTATCTAGGCGGCGTTGGCCTAGCGTTTCAACGCGTTCTCTTGCCCGCGAGGACTTCAGAAATGGAAGGACGTTTCAGTGCCGTTCAATTTGACATTAATGTTTTCGCGTTCACAAGACAGCGGCCACTGAGACTGACCTGCTGTTCCCGGGCTGTCCCCAGCTCCCTGCACTGCGAAGCCTGCTGGAGTTTATCGATCCCACTGGAATAGACACTCTGTAAGCGCCCGCTACAACGCTGGCAACTTCACTGAGGACTGCGACCTGTTGGGCATAGTAGAGTCTATTAGGCCACATCCTCCTTCTTTCTCTATCATATTTCACTTCCCACTCCCTCTCCCCTGACGACGCATCGCTGTGCCCCCTCACGGGTTGCAGAATCAAGCGTCTTTCCTTTCTTTAGGTCCCTGTCATCATTCACAACTCATAAGTGCTTCGATGACCTCGGATTTTTTATTTCTATGATATATTGTGCGAAGCCTGACACGTGTATTAGTGCCTGAATCATGTAGGTCTTAAGTTAATGCCATTCTTCTTACTGAATTGCAATAACTAATTTTTACCCATTCCATATTTTATCCACATCGGCACTTCCATCGTATAGTTGTAGCACTTGCATCATCATACATTACCGGCCAGTCACGCATTACCGGCCGATGTGCAATACCCGAGACTGACACGAGCAGTGTCCGGTCTTCGAAACCAATCGATAACTGGTACGAGGCGCACATATATTGGCGTTCGACATCGGCGCTTCTCTCGATATATTTCTTTGCCACCCGTAGCTTTCGGTCCGTCGGTGTTTCTGAACCTCTCTGGACGGCCGCATCAGTCCGACGACCGATAGGCTTAGGGCGCCTTCTGCAGAGCTCTACGCCATCCCGACCGCTTTCGTCCGAAGGGGGATAGCTTACGAGTCCGGAACGAGCACCAAGGCGGAGAGTGGCGTTCAGCCAGCCAGCGCCCGTGGCCTCATCGGAGATTCATGGCGGTCATTAGGCGCCCAGCATCTCGAGCGTATCTATAGCCACACACTGCGCTCGGAGGTCTCAGCCCGGCTTTCCCGCCCAGTCCATGCCCGCAGTTCTGCGAAGCATCGCACGCGTGCGGTCTCGATTGCTTCCGCGTGGCGCACGCCGTTTCGTCAGTGCGCATTCGGCCGTGCGTGAGGCCTAAGCGGGCGCGCGTTCTCTCCCGTCTCCTCTCCCACACCGGCTCTCAACGTGTTCGGGCTGCGAGGTTGTTCGCCTGTGCCTCTGCTGTCGACTGCAAAAGAACATTAAAGCACGGCGTTTTGAACACCTTTAACCGTGGCGTTTGTATCAATCGGACCATGAATGACAGTTGCAGAGGTTCTTCATTTGCGTGACTGTGAGCGTTCACTCGTTGGCGTGCCTGCATAGAGTGCACGCTATTGCGTAAGCGTTTGTGGCATGTTATCTCGAGAGCGCGCCCGTGTTCGTGTGCGTGCGTTCGTGCGTGCCTCAGTTCGTGGGCACGTGTGTGCGTGTGTGTTTGTTAGTGTTAGCACGTGCGCGGGTGCGCTCGCGTACTTTTCACGCAAGCTTTTTTTCTTGCTCATATACGTTAGCGTTTCTTTTTTTCAGTAAAAGACCCGTTGAGAACGCCGTGTTTCTACTTCCTTTCGTCTTCTTCTCAGTAACGCTGCCTCCGTACGATGAGCAGAGTTACAAGTCGATTCAATGCACAAGCACTCGTATTAGCGACAGCAAACCCATCAAACTCATGTGCATTCTATGTTCGCGTCACCGTGCCTGTGCTGCAACACGATAGAAGATTACCTATACAAAAAAGGACGTACAGCTACTCTCGTCGACTTAATTGTGGCATCTCACACGATTGCGAAGCTTGCTTGTAGGTTACATTTAGCTCTAAAACATACAGTCGTAATGGAAAAGCCAATGATACTCAGTGTCAATATATATATATATATATATATATATATATATATATATATATATATATGGTCTAGCCACTGGGATACCCCTTCGTGGCGAATCCCCCCTCCCCACCCCCTTAAGAATGGGTGTATATCTGGCACAGTCGCACAAGGGAAGTAGGAACCCCAAATGGGTTTAAATCCGTCGGACATCTCTGTGCCTCTTGTCAACGTTCCTCCCTCGAAAAGAATCATGGATTGGCTTCAGTCTCGTGACACCGAGTTGCCAGATACATGCGACAGAACCGTAGGCGTGTGATCGGCAACTGCTGCTACCTCGCCAACTCAAGCAAGCTTCGCGTCGTTTTACATTCCAACAATGCGCTGGATCAGCGTGTTTTTGTTCTCTCAATCGCACTTTCGTAGACCACAATCGGAAACAGTAGTAATCGATCGTTAGCTGTCGGCGTGAATATTTTGGTGCGTTATATCGCACAGCGCGAGTATTCGTTATACCATACTGCACATACACACACAACAAATATATAAGATAACATTGCAACGCTTCACCGCAACGCTTCCCTTTATTGAGGGCGATTGGCCTATGTGAACGCCTTTGACTCGCTCAGGTTCTCCGCGTGCCTGCGCGAGCTCACCGCGGCTTTCCTCCTCTCCCCTTCCTCTCTCTCTTTATATTCCCTCTTTTCCGTCCCCCAGAATAGGGTATCCAACCAGACATATATTATGGTTAACATCCCTGCCATCTCTCTTTACTTCCTCCTCCCCCTCCTCCTCGTCCTTCTGAATGCGTGAACCTCGTGCTCCGGCCTTATTCCATGGTGTTGCACGCATTTATCGAGATGGTAGGCGCTGGCCTCGCTCCGTTGGAGCTGAAGCCAATTTGGATACAAATTAAATATATTCCTCTAAACGGCGACAGCACAGACATGAAGAGTCCCACAGCAATGCGAGTGTTGGAAAGACTCAGTCGGCGCCCTCCGGCTTTAGAAGCCCCGGAGAAAATCGCTTTCCTATATCTCGACCGCGAAGACGAAGTGGCGCTTAAAAATTGACGCCGAATTCGCGGGCTCATTCTTTGCTTTGCGTCGTTGGCCTGACTTCATCCGAAGGCTTCCTGGTTTTTCATGGCGCCCACTTAATTTCAGTTTTACTCTGCAGTCATTTTATTTGCTTCCGTTGTTTCTTATCGCTAGAAGCAAAAAATGCCGGAAGGAGTCATGAATGAGTAGGAGTAAATTGTTAAATGGGAGCTGGCACCTGGGATGAATAAAATAAGTATACAAAGGAGTGATTGAATACGCCAAGTTGAAATGGAGAATAGAAAAAAAAAAGACAAGATTAGTAAGAGGAGAACTCAGCTTTTAAATACTCCGCCAACAACGTTGTAAGTACTAAAAAAGGAAAAAGAAATAGTCGAGCATCTCTTTGAATGGTTGCATATTAAAATTAAGAGAAGCAGCCTAAATGATGAGAGAGTCTAATAGAAAAACAGGAAGACAAAGATTGATCAGCTCTGACAGCCCCGGGCTAGGAGGATGAGGAGGAAAGTGGCGTTAGCTATGGACACGGATCTTGCCGAGCCAAAGTCGGGAACTGCAACACCCAAGCGTCTCCCTTTCAGATCGACGGCCATGTCACCGAGCTACGACTTGACTATACACATGAGATCGTAGTTCAGGGCTCAAAATCACTTCTTTTTTTTTATGGCTTGCGCATAAATATTCCTGCAGATATTAACATACCACCCTCATCGAAAACGCAGCCACTGTGCCCTGATAACGAACGCGCGACCTAGTGCTCAGACACAGGTCACTGTAGAAGCAGAGGTAAGGGGTCTGGTCAGACGATTAAAAGAAATGAAAAATAAAATAAAAACACCCGTGAAATACATGGTCGGTCAATTAGTGAAGCGGGATAGAAGAGTGATTAAAGAGATTGGTACCCTCGGGAGATATCTATACTGAAGTAAATGAAGTACGAGTATACGGTTCTGCATGCAGAGGGCGCTACAATAACGTCGCTTTCAGCGTCTCCCTGAGCTCCTGCCGAGAATTCTTTTCACAATTCAAACCAAATCAAATGAAATCATATTTTATTCTCCAGCAAGTATCTGGATGGTCACCTGGGCTAGAAGCTGTATGAACAGCTTGACGGAGGCCCAGGAAACCATTACACGGCAGCAGCAGACAGAACGAAATAACAATAGCAATACAGACGTAGTCATCAAATCAAATCAAGCATTGCAATTCGGTTGCAATGGTCTGCACTGTCACTTCATGTCTCATTTCATGGAGGAGTCCCAAGGCTTACCGAAATATTCCTCCGCCCGAGTGTATACCACGTATTCTTTTGTTATCTCAGCAACGTGTTTCTGCGATAAGATAGACTTTGCTGAGTAGCCTGTGGCTGACAGCGCACTTGTGGAACATTATTTGCTTGATACGTCGCACTAACTATGTTGCTTATTCAGCAAAATTTTGTCAATTAGTTTATGAACGTATAAATTCAGGGCTCATGCTAAGTTTGCACGCGCACTTGGAACAAGTCTTGAAATTGTAGCACAAGTCTTTAGATAACGCCTTGAAAGTGCCGCAAAATGCATTGCCGTTCTGCTTGCTTTTCAGACAGAACGCCTTCATAAACTGTGCAGGATGAACTTAACTGCGACACCAGTATATCTTGAATCCAGGTACGCATACGTGGAAATTGTTGCCAGCCTCAAAATTCTCTCCATGTGACTATAAGCCTTGCGAACTCATGTGCAGGCTTGGATTTCTGAATTGCAATGTGTGCCTTAAACACGTTAGTGAGGAAGTTATATGATATTTAGGTAATTAGTTATTTATTTCTATCCCTTCTAAAAGTAATGTCGTGCCTTCGATTAAAGAGTGTGGTGAATTTTGCCACAGAATACATTTAAAAATTTTCTTCAGGTAAGAAAAAAAAATTGTGTGGATACGTGTCTCCTTTGCATAAAAGTGAAGAGCTGCACTTCTATGCAAATAAGACACTTATCAGTACACATCTTTTTACACGAAGAAAATTGTAAGATATCTTTGTAAGCACTTGGGCGTTCACAGATGCCGTTTGTCGGAGTTGTTTGCCAGAGACATACACGGCAATGCCGCCGATAAAAAGCAAAGGTAATTATATTCGTTGTGCTCTGCTCCAACAACAAACTCCCTACTTTCACATCTGTTTACCTCCCCAACCCCCGTTCACCAGAGTAGAGTAGCAAACCGGATTTTTCTGTCTGCTTAACCTCCCAACCTTTGTCCTTTCTTCAATCTCTCCAACAACAAAAGGACACTACACACAGATATACGCCGTCTGGTGCTCCACCTCAAAAACCTCAAAGCCTGCTCAACCTGCATCAAAAGCCACTTCCCAGTATTGTTAAAAGTAAAAAATGGTTGTGGCTTAGCTAAGGTTAAGCCCAGGATGCGAAGCATGCTAGCCTTTATTTTAGTTGTTGAACCACTGTTTAGCCTGGTGAACTTCTGTTGCTTGGCTATATTTGGTTCGGCTAGACGAAGAAACAACTCATGCGTTACTCTGCTTCGCCTTCAAGAGTGGAACGCGACAGCGTTCCCGTCGACCCGCCAAGGGGTGTAAGACAATGGGCTACGGCGCAGTGACTACGCGCCCCGCATTGGACGCGGTGAGCGTCGAGCAACGCAGCGTTCGGCGCGGCAACGAAATGTGCGCCTGAGCAAGCGACGCACACCTGAACCTAAGAAACAGCTCGTTTCTAAGGCAACACCGCATTCACTAGAGGCGCTTTTGTACCGCTTTGAAGCATCGTACTCGTGGCTCAGTGGTAGCGTCTCCGTCTCACACTCCGGAGACCCTGGTTCGATTCCCACCCAGCCCATCTTGCAAGAGTTGAGCCAAAACCACCTAGAAACAGGCGCAGCTGCTTATATACCGCCGCGACGCCGCGAGCGACGGCGCGAGTTGGAGCCCCGTTTCTCCTCTGTCGTGACGTCATGGTGTCACGTGGTATGGCATGGGGTCAAAGGTCATTGAAGGCGACACCGCCGCGCCTGAGGAGCTGGGTTGAGCTCTCGTAATATGCTTCGCATAAAAAAAAAATCATTCACAGAAGCAGTGTCAGCACTGGCCTTCTCATATTAAGCATGGGTAGATTCACAGAAAGGAAAATGTGATTGATTTCCAGAGCGTGGAAAACTCACCAGGGGCCACCACGTGAGGTTGCGCCGCTTTGGAGCCTCTCATCAACTTGAAAGACGGGTTTAAGATCACGTGACCGCTGACTAGAAGAAAGTGGCGGACCAAGCGCTCGCATCATTGTGCTAGAAGCGTTCGAGCATTTCTTCATCCGGTGTTTTTAAGGAGCTCCTTCGCGACCGTCTCGACTTCGCTTCCCGTGCCATAACTACGTAACCCCTGTTTCACGCCCGAACGACCTTGAGAAAAATTTCGCCTGTTACTCAGCCGCGACACAGCTCCCGCAGCTTCTCCGGCGTATTTTTGTGAGCAGCGGTGCGTAAGGCATTTGAGCAGGCGCGCTGAGCGAAGCTGCGTCAGAGATCTTCGAAACTGATTGCGAGAAAGAGTGTTATTGACGGGATGCGCAAAACAGAGCCCGGGGGCTGCTCAGCGAGGAGATTGCATGTCGTAGCTCCGCGAAGGAGGCGGAAACCTTTGCATGCTTAGCGCAACGAAGAATTGCATTCAGAATGTGGGATGCCTCATTGCGCTGATTATTTATGCATTTCGAAGACTCACTAAAGAGAAAGACTCAGCAGCCTGGACAATAATTCGTTTCATGCATGTCTGGCAATGCTGTAGAAGCCATGGAAGTAGTGCGGTCATAGAAGGCTTCCTCCACTCGTTTCCCAGTGTAGTTGTCTTTGACCTGCGACGCCTTTCCACGGCATAACTACTTTATATTCTACAACTACAACTTGACACTAGTGCACGTCAAATGACCTATTTGCGTGCATTCATGCTTTCAGTATGCGTTGTACGTACTATGTTTTGGTCGCAAGCGCAAGTAGTGTGCTGTGGCCGCTGGTCGCAGAAACATGTCACTCCGCGTGATTGGCCCAAAATAAGTTCAAATTTTTCACGCCCATCACGCATCATGTGCGATATGAAAGAATGGCACTTAAAGAGGGTAGCAATTCGGACTTGTTGGTATGAATTACTGCAGTTGAAGCACAAAAAGCAGGGACAACATATGTACCCTCTGTTTATTTCTGTTCTGTTTTCTTTCTTTCTCTTCACTTAAACTTTGACGCTTAGTTTGACATCGGATTACATGACGCGTAACTACACTTTTCCTTTATATGTGACGCGCTACTTTTTGGTCGCGGACGCGAACAGCGAGAGAAATCCGATCTAGCCTAGCGTTGCCTGCTGTACATAAAACTGTGCATCACCTATTCGCTAAAACTCTACTCTAATTTACTCTAATTTCTTTCGCAATAACAGGTAGATTGCTATAAGAGGTAACAAAGGCCAAAACATTATTTCTTGAATTTCGTGCCGGAATTCTAGTGCCATCGTGTCAGTGTGACGTCACGGATTTCAAAGCATCTTCTCGTACTTTGGGCCGTTTTGGTGCAGTATAAGTGCTTTAAACTCGTTAGGTTTATTTAGTCTTTGGTTCGTTTACAGAACAACGTAGTCCAATTTTACCGATAAAGAATTCACTAGGTCCGAGCAGACACCGCCAAAATCCATGGTGTCACAGGAAGCTGCGTGCTGCGAGAACTTGAAGGCGGGAGCGCCACCCGTTTTCCCTGTTTGCGTTTTTTATGCGAAGCATATTACTAGAGCTCAACCCAGCTCCTCAGGCGCGGCGGTGTCGCCTTCAATGACCTTGAGTGCTCATGCCATACCACGTGACACCGTGACGTCACGACAGAGGAGAAACGGGGCTCCAACTCGCGCCGTCGCTCGCGGCGTCGCCTTCAAGGCTGACCACGTGACACCGTGACGTCACGACAGAGGAGAAATGGGGCTCCAACTCGCGCCGTCGCTCGCGGCGTCGCGGCGGTATATAAGCAGTTGCGCTTGCCTCTGCTAGACACTCACGAGGTGAGATGCCTCCTGGAGACAGAGCTGCTCCTTGGAATGAGAAGCGAAGGTTGCGGCGTGCTACAGAGACTGATGAAGAGTGGAAAGAACGTCTGGCCAAGCAACGTGCTCAGTATGCGGCTCGGCGACAAGTTACTTACCAAGTTTAGCCACCAATATGCTTCGCATCTGACTAGGCTTAACCAATCTAAGCCTCAGCCAATTTTTTTTTCTCACTCATCACGTCTCTTTTCTGAGGCAATAACGGCTTTTTCGGCATTGCAGAAGGTAACTTAATAAAGCAGCTCAAGCTATTATTCTGTTTGATGTCTCTTAAACGAAATTGCCCCAACACTGCAAATCCTGCTCGGTAACAGATTTTTACCATCGAAGTTTACACATTTTCCATGCGCAGCACGTGCCAAAAGGAACGTCGTAGTGTTGAAGAATGCATAACTGATATTTGAAAACGCGACGCTCTGTTTTCTCTGCGCTGGGCGGAAATCTTTCGTCAGGGAACGTGACAGAAATACGAAGCGGAACGAAAGTAAAGCAAAGCAGCCCGCAAACATAAGCACTAGCTGCCTCAAGGAAGAATTGCCAATTGTCTTCGAATAGTGCACTAAAGGAAACAAAGGACACCATTTTCGTGATTGTGATGATTGTGATGTGATTGTGATTTCGTGATTGTGATGCTACATGCGGGCTTTATAGTCTGGCAGACGTGCCAGGCAGTGGCTCAGAGTGAGCGTCTATTTCCATCTCACATATATCTGTCACCATGCGGGAGCCAGCCAATTCAATCTCTCGCAGAAGTGCGAGTAGATAAAAGCGTGGTACTTCCTTCCGCACTATCCGTGGCCCATCCGGGAAAACGAAATGTTCTACGCGTTCTTGAGGAGACGCTCTTGTTCTCATGCTATCCAGAAGCCCCTTCCTTGCTGAACAGAAGTGCTATTCTTAACATAGGTCAACATTGATGAGTGCTTGGCAGTCAGTGATTAATCGATGGACTTATTGAAATTTGATGAACTTTTAAATAACTACTTCTGGACCCAGGCTAAATCTGCCGAATTGAAGCAGATGAATTCTCAAATGGTTAGTGGGAGCGAGAGCAAGACGAGTAAAGAAAAACAGATAATTATTTATTTATTTATTTATTTATTTATTTATTTACACTGCAGCCCGAAGGCTTATCGCAGAAGAAAAAAGAAGGAAACAAGATACAATGCAAAATCAGTGATTAACGTTATACGCATCGAAAGAAATCAGCAGGCGACAACGATGATGCTCGGTTGGCTACGGTTCTTAGGTAACGGATAAGAAAGATCACATGAAAAAGTGGACAACCCGGTTTGCGCACATCGGGGAATTCACTGACAGTCACCAGTGGTCGTAGTGCGCGGTCGCCTTCAAAAAGCTCAATATGGCTTTGGTTGCCTTGAGCATGCAAGGCAACCAAGGTCCAGAGGGAAGGCACTCTTATTGCTATAGTCTTGGGTCATGACGTTTTAACGCAGGCACATCCGCTGCACAAGCACCACATGATCAAAGAAGGTCGTCAGAACAAAAAAATGGCTGTGGCTTAGCTAAGGTTACGCCCAGGATGCGAAGCATACTAGCCTTTATTTCAACGCGACAGCGTTAAGGAGCTCGTGTCGCAGAAAAGCCGGTGTCGTCGGTGTCGGTGTCTGCGGCGTTGCACTTCATGAATAAATCGTTGTCGCACCGAACGCTGCGTTGCTCGACGCTCACCGCGTCCGATGCGGGGGGAGAGGCCGCGAGCGACGGCGCGAGTTGGAGCCCGGTTTCTCCTCTGTCGTGACGTCACGGTGTCACGTGGTATAGACGAGCGCACGCCAAGTTTCGCCCGAGACGCCAGCGCTCGTTTCTCCCCTGGCGGCACGGTTTCCAATCCCCCGGGGGTTTGCTTCCGCCGGTTCCCTTCGCTCGCGCTGAGCCAGAGGAGGCCAGGCTGAGCGCGCGCTGCACGCGAGAAGGCCTTCTCGCGCGCGCTGCACGCGAGAAGGTGTAGGTTTCCGTCGCCGCTTCCCTTCGCGGTCGCGCCCGCGTTCAGTTCGCGCTGCGCGCGAAACGTCTCTTGTTTGCGACGGCGCCTCTTCGGATGACCGGAAATTATTATTGTGTTGTTAACTGTCACGACAGCAATGTAAACATGAAAAGGTTGATGCCACCAGTGAAATTATACCGATTCACAAGAAAATGGTACGAAAGAAGCAGACGACAGACATGGATTACTGCGGTGCGCCGAGCGAAGTAAACATCTGGCAAACGAAGCGAGATCGTTTATTGATCACTCCTGAGTGTATGACGGTTTCTATACCTAACCCACGTGAAATTAATAATTACTCGGTACATAATCCTTTTATTCATACAAAAACTTTAAGTTCAACGAGTGCTTGTCCTGTCTTCTTTCTCGTGTTTCGTTTGTGTGTGCGCTGTCTAAGAATGGAAACCACGTCTGTTGTATGCGCTAGCAGTGGCCGAAGTTCACGCGTGCCGAGAAATTGAATATGTGCATGATGCATTGAACATGACCGGAGTTCATTCCCGCTTCACCATCGCACCGATCGATCGGGTTACTGGACGATACACACCCGCGTCTTGGTCGCGCCGACATTGCTGAAGCAGGAATGATTAATAATACTTTCAACTTCCGTCTCTTGAGTACTGTTAAAAAATGACCAAGCTGTCTACATTGCTGCCTCTATTCCATATTGTAGGGGACGTAATAGTTAAAGTTGTGTGCGCATGTCGTACTTGTGCTATGCAGCGATATATCTTGTTTATTTCCGCACAGTGTCGATAGAAGTCCGTTGTCGCCATCAGAGACAACACGGATTTGTAGCAAACATAATGTGAGAAACTGCAAAAATGACTTTAGCTCGTAGGTGCCGTATGTATGTGCCGCATCGTATGTGCTGACGATTTTTCCAGCGGCACATACGATGTCGTTTCCAATTACCTGCTCAGCGTCCCTTACATGGTTAAGCAGACGCTGCCCTTTCGCCGCATTGCAGCCATATAAAAATAATCGTCAAGCGTACCGATCTTCTTAAAGGCAAATATAGCGTGTGCAGTTTGTTTCACACTAAGGGGAAAACTCGGAATGTATTGCATCGCGATGCGGCAAGCAATGGAGTCGTGCGGCGGCAGCAGCTCGAGCAGGCGCACACGCTTGGGGGGCGGTGTCGTGATCTGCGTCGTCTGCTACGGCGGCGCGCGCTGGCCGCATTTTCGGGAAGCGTGGTACTGTCAGGGGCAGTGCACCGATTTCATCGGTACTGCGGGAACTGAGCTGATATTCTTTACTAAACGTTGTGCGTCGCCACACTCTGATCCTTCATTGGCGCTAATGGAGTTCCACAAACTTCTTTTGACAACATGGTTCATTTGTTCTTTCGAAGGGCCGGAGTACTGAGCGTGTGCACGTATATTTCTTCACTGTGTGTGCTACCGTAATGAGCAGCGACAAAACGCACCAAGATGTGCGCGCAACGTGCTCAGTCTTTGTTTGACTCGAAAGGAAAACAAAGCACTCAACAATGGGAGTCGAACACGGTGAAACAAACGGACACGATTAAATGAACGTTTTAGGTTCAGACAATGAGCTGGAAGTGATTTTTCTCGATAATCATTCGCTACACCAGACAGACCCTGCCCGCCGGTGGGGAATTGGACACGTCACGCTCGGAACTTCAGTTAGTATCTCGTCATGTCCCCAGCGGCAGCGATGACAGCGCTCATCCTGGAAGGCAGTGAAGTGTAGAATGACTTGATCAGGGATGTGTTCATTCGCTGCACGTCTCAGTCACTGACGATGGTGGATCGAAGCCTATCCTCGGGCGACTGATAGAGGGGATGTTGCGCCAGCGATACTTTCAACGAGCCCCAGACATTTTAAATGATGTTGGCGCCCGGGGATTGAGGCGGCCGCTCCAAGAGAGTGACTGCGCGCTCTTCTAGCAGTTCTTGCACAGCACGAGCAGTGTGGATCGGCGTCCTATCGCGTTAGAATATATAGTCGCCTTCCAGAAACGGGCCGTCAAGAATGTATGGAATCAGTGCGTCGTCTATGACTGCCATGCAGCGATGAACTTACATTCGAGGCATATCAGTGGGCGTCGCGCAACGCTTAGCAAAGAATACCGGCTCCTTTCACGCAGTAACGATGTGATCAGCGCCCTGCACCTGACAGTAGAACGTTTCTCGACAATGCGGCCAGCGTGCGCCGCCGTAGCAGACGACGCCATTCAAGATCCCTCCCCTCGAGCATCTGCGCGAGCTGCTGCGCTTCGAGTTTTCCCCTAAATGTGAGAGAGACTGTACACCGCCCTTCGAAGGAAATGTCCACGCGCACACACCGCGCGCGGCGCGAAACGTGCCCAAACACGCGCAGTGCAGGAGGCAATCAAGGCGGCGCGAACGAGAGATGGGAGAGGGGTACCACCGCTAATAGAATTTTGCTCCGCATGCGGCGCTCTCAAAGCCGGCGCAGCAGCGCCGCTCTCGGTGCCGTTCTTGTCTATTGAAGGCGACACCGCCGCGCCTGAGGAGCTGGGTTGAGCTCTCGTAATATGCTTCGCATAAAAAATATTCTGTGAGCAAGCAGATAGCGGTGCAGTAATTAGATGGTTTGACCAGAAAAACGTGCAACTATGCTTTATAATTGCGTTCTTTAAGAAAGAAGGCATATAAAGATATAGTGTGTTCGCATTGAAGGAAGCGTGGAGTCGTACAGGTCCACGGCCCACATGCCCATTTTAAAAGCAGCCGAAAAGTGTCTTTGCAACTGTGTTCACCGCCAGCAGATCTCATATCTTATAGGATCGCGGCGGATTTCAATCTTCACAACGAAGGGCCTGACGCATGCGCAGGGCGCCCCGTGGGCCTACCCATTTTCTTTTCTTTTGCGACGGACTTGCAGGCCTCGTTCTTTCGAAGCACAGTCGAGAGCGCCGCCATTAAGACGCCCAAGCTAGAGCCCTGTAAGGTCATTGTTGTTATATTTCCGAGGGCTTTCTTCAAAGCCTAGAACAAAAAGAAAAACCGCGTAAAAGGCAACGACACGGAAAGAACATTATTGGGTGTTTTTGAGCGGGATCTATGGCTTTTTAATTGCTCGGAAACGAATATTCGAAATCTTGCTTAATTATCGGTAACCAATTAGATAAACAAACTCCCTCTAAACATAATCTGTCAGGACGACAACGAACTGTATAACGTTGCTCCCACTTGCGTAAGGTGTACGTACCACTCTACATTTAATGTTTGGTGCGAGTTTGGGGAAACGCATGGTGTACCGTACCTGCAGAAAATCCAATAAATGCGGCAGCACTTTCCCCTCTAGGTATTTCGTTTGGGACTCTAACCCGGTGGCGTTCTGGGAAGTTAGCGTCCTGAACGAGAAAGTTCAACCTCGCCGTTTTACGTGTCTGCGGTAATGTTGCTCTGTGACGGATGAACGTGCCAATTGCACAGTATAGCGCCCGGCTCAAGCCTGCAAAACGTTGCGTGCCCTGAATACAGCTGACGAGTTTAACGCCTGAAAAGTGGAGGAAATTGCCAGGGCTTTCTCCTTCCTGGTGACCGAAGGGAAGTGGGCAAGATTGCCGGAGATTCGCGTGCTCACCGTTTCTGTATGCCACGTCTTTCTTTCTTTCTTTCTTTCTTTCTTTCTTTCTTTCTTTCTTTCTTTCTTTCTTTCTTTCTTTCTTTCTTTCTTTTGACAGAGTGCATTTCCTAAATCGGCGGGTAGGATACAAGTAGGCGCTAAGCGCAGAAAGTGTATCCTTCCTTGTCTCCTTAATAAATACCAACTTAAACGGTGGTCATCGCATGCGGCAGCCCTCTAAACCGGTTTCGTTGTAGGACTTAAGCTTGGCCTTATAGATTCTTACAATACCTTCTCGATTCTGGGCTCTAGTGCTTTTTGAGCCTTCTTTCTTCATTTCCGTTTTTTTTAATCCAGCTTGAATTTGTACATTTATTTCTGCCGCTTTCTTAATAGGGTTTCATTCAGGCCACAATTTCAAACTCCCGACCGCTTTCGTAGCGACCAGCGTGGGACAAGCCGAAATGCCGCAAAGTTGTGCTTGGCGGTCCGCACAGCGCGACAGCTGCGAAAAGCCGTGTACACCCGTGATCGAAAGTATTCGAACCAATGAGTCCTTCGAAAAAAATTAATAAAATAAACCAAATTTTCTGAATTCCTGGGCATGCAAGCCAAAACTGGTTACCGTATTTCAGACTTGCCATTTCGCACGACACACATGCATTCTTGAGTCTCATGTTGTCAGTGTCAGTTGCTAAGAAGTTCGTTTTTCTCTTCTCGCAAAGCGCTTAATTGGCCCGCATAGTTTTGAACTCGGGTCGTCAGTTATCTGTAGAGAGAGATGAACAGCAGAACCAGTTGGCTCACGTTCCCTTTTGAGTGCAGCGGAAGAATGAGAAGTGAATACTAGAAGGGAAGCTCGCACGGCAAGCGGCTGGCTGAAATTGAAAAAAAAAAATATTGAGAAAGGGCAACCAAATTAATATTGGTGAATGTATAAACAGACTCGAAGAAAACCCCACAGAGCTCGCACGAATGTAGGCCTGGGCGTTAAACACTGCTATCAGCGAACGGCAGCTGGTTTCGGTCGAGGCTTGCGTATAGATATATGCTGCCAACACGTCACTTCAGCCCTAACGCAGCACCTTTGGCAGCATCCTAGACGCACGTTCGCGTCACAGCAAAAATGCTTACGGATATATATATATATATATATATATATATATATATATATATATATATATAATGTACGCATCCATGCAGCGCCGTGGTATGGGCCGCCGTATCACATTACACTCACGTAGACTTTGTTCCCGCGCCCGCGCAAAAGCGCTGGTTGGCAAAACGCTACTAAGAGAACGGCTGAAAGAAAGGCGACACACGTTCTCCATAAAGGCAGCTCGACCGAAGGCAAGCGAGAACGTAAACACAAAAGCAGTCGTGAACGTGGGCGTTGTGGTGTATGTGCTGGGGATGGAGAGGCAAGCTGGGCGCCCACCGTGCTGAGCTCGGCGCGCTGCTATAGGTCGTCGTAAAGTGCTCCCGTGCATGGAAACCCGGCCGCTGTTGTGTCCAAAGTGAAATTGACGACGAGCCGAGAGGCAAGCTGTCCGGGCCACTTGAGGAAGAAGAAGCCTGGCCACTGTTTTGAAGCGACGCTTTCTCTGAGAAACCTCTCGGACAACGCTGGACCGTGTATTGCCGAATAGCCCCAACATAGGACAGCGCTTATATTATAACAAATCGGCTTACGCTATCTGTACTATATAGCCCTAAAGTTGTGCCGGTGACCGACTCTGTTTTCTGTGGACGTACGCTGTGAAACAAGGGATGGCGCCTAAATTACCCCTAATGCGACAAATACACGCCGCATAATTCCTTCACTATCTTTAATTCTAACAGGTGCGTTGGATCTGTCGTAAATTTTTAAAGGCTCGATTTTTTTTTTCTAGCGCACCATGGCTACGCATTGATCTACCGGTCGGTGGGTGTCTCGCTTAATAAGAAGCAGCAAGCAACTTTGTAATAGCATGGAATTGACTTAGAATATAACGCCAGCGAGCCCAACTGTGTTCTGCGTAAAATATAGGTTAAACTAATGGCCCTTAGATCGCGGCGTAGAAATTCTACACATAATTTCGGCTCGCGGGCAGCTATATAAAGCGCGCGTATATCTTAATAAAATATATACGGGTGTACACGTGGTTCGAAACTTTCGAATAACGAACTGATATTGTCCGATTCGGTTTGGTCTTACTAATAGAGTAGTGACTATTCGTAAGTATGGATATTCTTCAAAAAACTTCCGAATCTTTCAAGTCGTCAACTGTGCGTTATCGAAGAAAATTCGAACAAAACTACGGTACGTTTCATCCCCGCGGCCACAGTGGGCATAAAACATGTTATGTTATGTAATGGTGCGGGCTACTTCACTGGATGAGCCAGATATGTGGCCGCCTAAACCACGATCATTCGCGCTCTCCGAATAATAAACCACATGTATCTTCCTGATTTTGTAACAAATAAACATAAACAATTGTTGAAAAATTCTCGAAATCCTTTGTATGCGAAGAAACTGCTTATTTGTTCATGATGCTCAATTTGGTTTTTGAATAAACAAGATTTCGAGCGTGCAGTGTAATGAGAGAAACTTGCTAATGTTATTAATTTATATAGCATGCTAAATTTGGGTTTTGGAAGCGAAGCTTTCTTTGCCTTTTCCTTCGACTTTCCAACAGCTTCTGCTGCGGCTGCTGCTGTCTGGCACACCGCGTCGAGGGGTGGTTCAGGGCATGTGCATACATGACAGAAGCGAGTCAGAGAGGAACGGCGATGCGAGAAACTCGTTTGGACCTCACCTCGTCGAATGTTCACAATGCCCTCCGGAGCTCCCCGGGCCTCTTGACATTACCCTCTTCACAGCTGTACTTATCTGTGATCCGGCCCCCTGAAAAGAATTACAGAAACTACGATGCTTCCCATTCTACTCACGAGCGAGTCCAGAGGGAACGTAGATAGAACCTTGGAGAGCAGGGAGGGGAGAGGCAGTTCCCATACAATGAGGGGGAAGGGGAAGGTTCGTAAGGAGGCAGGGAAACCCTAATACTATATGACGGCGGCCGTGGAGAAACTGGATAAGCTTATAAAGAGATGAAGAGGAAAGGCAGGGAGGTTAACCAGATATGTATCCGGTTTGCTGCTCTACATTGGGGTTGGGAGATAGGGGTTAGAAAGAGGACAGAGAGGAAAGGCTTAAAAATGCGCACACAGAGACATACACACGAAGGGAGTTCCAGTTAGAGACTTTCACAAAGGCCGGTAGATCGCAGGATGCGCAGTAGCACTTACTCAGCCTTCTTCTGTGACGTTATGTCCTGTCGATAGCGTAGAATTCATTCTTCCTATAGTGGTCGCTCGTCCAGCTGCTTGAGTTCGTGGCGAAGGAATTTCCTCTGTGGACTGTACTGTGGGCAGTCGCACAAAATACGTCCAATCGATTCTTCATGGCCGCAGTGGTCACAGGTTGCGCTGTCGGCCGTCCCTATGGGGAACGCTTAGACTTTGGTAGAAGCAACGCCCAACCATAGTCGATACAAAAGTATGGCATCTCCACGGCGAAGCTTTGATGGGACTCGAAGGCTTAATGTGGGATCAAGGAGGTATAGTCGGAAATTACTGAGAAAGAGAAAGATAAAAAAAGTTTATTTGCAATGAGATGGGGTGTCTTCCTCCTAAGGTGGAGCCCTTAGTTCAGGGCCCATTGGCTGAAATGTGGCTCATTCCATTGCGACGTAGTGCACTTTCGAACAAGCAGGCGGGACTTCCGTGTTGCGTCAGTTCTAGAAAGTGGTATTGCTGGTGCTCAGCATGGGCTGAACGGGCAGCTTGATCGGCCCATTCATGCCGATAATCCCGCAGTAACTTGGAAGCCATTGGAAAGTTATTTCATGGCCTGCTTCACTTATACGGTGCATCGTCACTGTTCATGTGGTCCGCGTCGTAAAGGTGACAGTAGAGACTGCAATGCCGCCTTTGGGGGAATCGCAGACGATCGTCCACTTGCGTGGCGGTTCATCACCGATGTAATGAAGGGCGGTAAAGAGTGCTGCGTGCTCTGCTGCCGTCGATGCTGCTGCGTGACTCGTCTTAAATTTGATGGCTGTAACTTTTGCTGGTATCACGACTGTCGCAGCGGAGCTGTTTCTCAGGACAGATCCATCCGTGTAGATGTCCGTAGAGTCATGGTAGTTCTCGTACAAAAGTAGTAAAGTGAGCTGTTTAACGGCTGGTGATGATAGATCAGGTTTTTTCGTGGTGCCAGGTATTGTATGGTTGATTTTTGGCTGAGCGAGGCACCATGGAGGAATTGAAGGTCTCGCAACAGGAGTTAAACAAGCTGGCAATGATTCACCATGTGCGGTTATCGTTTGGCTGTAGGAAGTGCGTGGTCTGTCTGCTGACAGAGAGGCTAGGTGGTGCCGAGGAGTCCTGGCAAGATGCATTATATGGGTCCCCAGCACTACAATTTCCATGTAGGTCTTGACACGGTGGTCTCTAGCGATTGCTGTAGTCGCCACTGTTTAAGCACTCTGAGGCAGGCCTACACAGATTCGGAGTGCTTGAAGCTAAACACTTCGTATTGTGCGTAGATTCGTTTTGCCTGTGTTGATTATCGCTGGCAAGCTGTACCGCAGAAAGCCGAGAAAAAAGCACCCTGTATAGTTGTAGCAAAGCACTTGTCGATATTCCCCAAATTTTGCCAGTGAAAAACTTGAACAAGTGGCAGAAGCCTGCCAACCGTTTTTTCACGTATGGTACGTGAGGGCTCCATGACAAGTCCCTGTCGATTATTACGCCTAGAAACTTGTAAGATCGAACATATGGTATTCATTCACTATTTATCATTACGCTGTAGTTTGTCATGGGTTCGTGTGTAAATGGCACTAGTACGCATTTCTGAGAGAAAATTTCCAGGCCTCGATTACGGAAGTAGATGGCAGTTTGGGTGGCAGCTCTGAATCCTCGCTCGCAACTGTAGGCGTGTTACTGCAGACGTCCAAATGCAGATGTCATCCGCGTACATTGATAACCTGACTGTAGTTGGCACGTGCTCAAGGAGAGCAATTAGTGTTAGATTAAATAACACAGGGCCAAGTACACCGCCCTGGGGGACGCCGTGGTAGCTATAATGTAGACAAGTATGGCCTTCTTCGGTGCTTACAAAAAAGGATCGCATGGATAAATAACTCCATATCCATTTAAACATCTGACCACCCACTCCTACCTCTGCGAGAGCAGAGAGGATGGCTTCATGCGTAAAGTTGTCATATGCCCCTTTGACGTTCAGGAACAAAGAAACGCAGAGACATTTACGGCATTTCTCATGCTGAAATCAGGTGACCAGGTCGACGACATTATTGATGAATCGATGATCGACCGCGTCGAAATCCCGCCAAGGCATCCGGGTAGGTGTTGTAGGACTCCAAGTACCACGTCAAGCATCTTAGGACATCCTCTCCGTTGCCCACACAACTTGCCAAAGCTATCGGGCGATAGGATGAGAGTTCCAACGGCGACTTGTTAGCGTTCAGCAGTGGACCTAGGTGACTAGTCTTCCAGCTTATGAGTAGCGTGCCCTCTCGCCAAGATTCATTGTACAGCTGCTCAAGAACTCTCGCTCGCTCACCCAGGTGACGCAAAGCTCGGCAGGAAATTCTATCAGGCTCTGGCGCTTATATACGGCCACACAAAGCTAATGCTGCCTTAAGTTCGTGGATTGAGAATGGTAGATCCATGTGGTGATCATGTGGTAGCGGGCAGCTACTCAAAGGCGGTGGAATGTTGGGAGCTGTGAGTTGGTCGGATAATCTGGCACAGAAATCCTCTGCCACGTCAATCTCCGGTCTCTTTTGAGAGAGGGCTAGAGCCTTGAATGGGAACCGCTGTACGGGCAGTGTCCGGAGACCTCGCCCCGTTCTCCATAGTTGCGATAAAGGCCTGCGTGAATCTAGCGATTCACAGAAGGCAGTCCAACGTTGCGATTCGAGCTTGTCTAACCAGCGCTGAATCTTCTTTTACGTGCGTCTGGCGGTCCGTAAATCGTCCATTGCCTTCGTGCGTCGGTGCTTTCGTTCAGCATGTCGTCGGATTTCTCGAATTCGTTCTAGTTCCACATCAAATTCCGTCAGTTTCGAAGAGCATGTGAGTTTACGCATAGTGTCTTGCACCGCGTTCTTGACTGCCTCTTTCGAGTTGAAAAAAAGGATTGGTTCCGCAATTTTCTTCCCCGACAGACTAAAAGTTAGTCCAGCCCACTCTTTGGATTGTATCCCGTATTTTGGAAGGGGACAATCATCTGATCTTGACGTACTATCGGCCAAAAAAGTAAACGGACCACGGCTCAAGTGGCCGGAGCGGCTGCGGGGCCACACCGGGGCGCTGCTATCTTGCTCCGCGCGCTGACGGCGAGAGTGCCCGGGTGACGCCAGACTTCGCCCTCACTCTCGCGCGGTGCCTTGTCACGCTTGATAAATTTCTAGTGCGCCGTACGGTTGCTCTACTGCTGGCAGTCGCGACGAAGGAAACCGTGCATCGCCGGTAGTCCAGCACATGGCGCTGTCGCACAGGGGCGGACGGCAGCCCGACACCAAACCGCGGCACTGTGAAGGAACGGAGACCCGTCCTGATTGTTGTTTTGTTTATATTCACCGTATCTTTTATATTAGTGCATGTCGCCGGCGTCCACCGCTGCTCGATTTTAGGTAACATTGCGCAATTAACCGCAACGGCGGCTACCGTGACGCGCGCTCTTTCACGTCATCGCGATAACTTAGAGTTGGAAGCGCTGCGTAGACGTCCGAAAAGCGGCGGCGCTCTCGATGCCAAGGCGAGTAAGCCAAGTCATCGCGGTCGACGGCAATTTTTCATCGCTCTGAGGACCCCTTAAAGCCACGGAATGTTTCCATGAATAAACTTTCATTAATGTCTATAGTTATTCCTATTCGTCTTCCCAATTATCTCTTCCTGGCCGTGCTTTTGTAAAGTTTCATTACGGCCTACGCATTGTAGTATCTAATAAAAGCAGTTTTCAGAGGCGTCGCTGATGTTAATATTACACATACTACTGGAGACAATGACGGAATAGTGATCTCGACATATAAGCCGTGCCCGCAGTAAACCTTGCCGCCTGCGGCTATCGCGCCGGCGTGAAAGAGCGCATGTCACCGTAACCGCCGTTGCGGCTACTTGCGCGACGTTGCCGAAAATGGAGCAGCGGTGGACGCCGGCGACATGCACTAATATAAAAGATACGGTGAATATAAACAAAACAACAATCAGGACGGGTCTCCGTTCCTTCACAGTGCCGCGGTTTGGTGTCGGGCTGCCGTCCGCCCCTGTGCGACAGCGCCATGTGCTGGACTACCGGCGATGCACGGTTTCCTTCGTCGCGACTGCCAGCAGTAGAGCAACCGTACGGCGCACTAGAAATTTATCAAGCGTGACAAGGCACCGCGCGAGAGTGATGGCGAAGTCTGGCGTCACCCGGGCACTCTCGCCGTCAGCGCGCGGAGCAAGATAGCAGCGCCCCGGTGTGGCCCCGCAGCCGCTCCGGCCACTTGAGCCGTGGTCCGTTTACTTTTTTGGCCGATAGTACGTGGGGTTATAGTTGCTTCCGTGCGTCTCTATGTCCACAAACCACCCAGTACGTCTGACAAGGCTTCGTGAGACTAAAGTCAAGACAGCTGCTGTATGCAGAGCCACGTAGAAACGCAGGACTTCCATCATTGAACAGCCAAAGTTCCTTACTGAGGGCGAAAGATACCAGAGCTCTGCCTCTTGCGCTGATCTTCGAACTTCCCGAGAGCGTATGATGGGCGTTGAAGTCTTCAATAATGACCGACGGATCGGCAGTTGAGGACGGAATGTCTCGTAGTCTATTGTGACCAAATCAACTTCGCGGAGATAGGTAGGCGCCCACAACAGTGAAGGTAACTTTTTTTCTTTACTGTTAGGTATATATATTGATTATCGTCATTAAGTGGCACAGGCTGATGAATGTAAGTGAGGTCACGCCGAATAAACACCAAAATCTTACTGTTTTCACCAACAGTTCACGACATAGACTATTCATATCCAGAAAGACTGATGGTGTTCAATAAGTTCGGCTCGCAAATGATGAGAATGGGAAACATGTTGGCAATACACGAAGCGATGGAAATCCGACACGAGGTTGCGTATAAGTGCTTAAGTTAAAGATACGGTATAGTACGTTCCTGATATTTCTGAAAAACGAACACCACGCAAGTATGTCGAGCGGACAAATTACGCAGGGCGTACAGAAGCAGAGCCGCATTAATTAAAGTTCACCGCAAAGTCCAGGCGACAATACGGAAGCGGTCGACCGTCAAATCAACGCTTGCGTGTCTGCCGTGATAGCTTTGCGGCTTTGGCATTGCTCGACGTCGCGGATTTGGTCCCGTCTGCGGTAGTCGCATTTCGACGGGGGCGAAATAGAACACGCACGTGCAATTAAATTTTGAGACATATTAAAGAACATCGCGGTGTAATAATTATTCTGCATTCTGTCCCCGTGGCGCGCCTCATAATCCGATTGTGGTTTTGGCACGTACAGCCCCATAATCCTATTAAAGTTTAATACTTCTGCCGCAATGCAATGTGCCATGTGAAGCAATGACAATGCTCAAACCTGTCAGAGGTTATGAAATATGGCGCACAACAACGCCTCAAGCAAACATCTGTCCCGGTGTGTTCTGTGTACTACGCAGCCAAGCAGCAGTGGTGCAAGCAAGGTAACGTTTAACATCAACTCTCTACTCTTGTGTTAGTTTAAACGTTGTAGAAGTTAAACTTTCGCCGTCAACATCACCGCCAATTATCGTCAAAGCAACCAGCGCAGAAAGCTTCGCTTAAATTGATTCCCTCAGTGCGTGGGATCTGCATAATATTTTACTATTTGTAAAAACGGGTATTCTTTATTCGAAAACCATTATATATACGATTCGATTTACTTCTGGCACTTTTAGATTCGTATTCAACTCACTGTCCAGAAATCACCGTGCGCATACCTTTAAAAATATCGCATAATATTGAATTGCTTCTTTCAGTTTTGAATGTTTTTTTTATATTTCGCGTACTTTAATGCTGGCCAACAGGCCATGAACCTCAGGGTATGTGCCGCACATATGCCCATTCTTGGCCAACCTCCGGAATGAACACTTGTACGTACATCAATGATTCGAGGGTATTGGAAGCTTTAAACATATTTAGGTATGTGTTGTAATTCCCTGTGCAACACACGATCCTTCCATCTACAAACATCAAACGCTGCCTTCTTCCTCGTTACTTTGTACGTTATACTTGCAAGCAACAGATTACTTCCCCTATGCTTCCTCTGCTTCGTAGATTGTTTATAGTTCTTTTTTTCGCGCAGCCGTAACTGACAATAATCGAGACCCTCGGATCCACTTATTCTCTTCGCTCATCGCATTGGTCGACGGTTCACTGTGCGCACCCGCATGATCTGGTGTTTGCGTTTCGGCACAGTTTCTGAACCGTACTTTCGTGCTTAAACGAAAACGTTGCTGATTACACCCTGCGATAAAACGAAAGGGGATTGTACGCGTCGCAAATGTTACAGCGAAGCTGCATATGGCTAGGGCAGTTCGCGAACCCGCGAACTAACTCATGGGCGCCCCTCGGTGCAACCGCGCGAACGCACGAACGCGCTTGTGCCACTGCTCACGCGTTCGTCGTCGTCTCCCTCCGCAGCCGGCTCCGTTGCCGCTCATTAAGAGGTTATGAGCCATTCATTGGTAAAAGGAAACTATCGTCATCATCATGAACAACAACCATCATCAGCAGCTATAACTCGAGCATCGTGGGCTTCTTCCACAGCGTCTACGTCATTGCTCTATGGTTTATTCTATGGTTCTTTATTCTATGGTCGCGCCGCCAAGTTGTCAGTGTGGGCAGAAGAGCGTGCCCGCGTTGTGAGACGTCGTCGTCGTGCCGACTTGGCGGCCCGAGGAGAGGAACGAGCCCGCGACGCGGCGTGCAAGAGGGGGCCCGTGGCCGACGACGCTGACCGCAACGAAAGCGCATGAGGGTTAGACGTTGCCTATGGGATAAATTGGCCACTTCAACGTGGACGTGTCGAAACCAGATGACAAGTGACTGCCCTCGTTTATGCTCGAAAAGTGCTACACCGATCCCAAAGTGCCAACGACCACGAGGCGCTCGTGTTTGGACTTTGCCTTCGCCAAGCACCTGTCCATCGTCGTTACCGAACCTTTGGCCGTCTTCCATAGATACCACAAAGCTAGTAACTTGCGTGAAATAATGAACAACCCGAAAATAATTATGTATCTCTGTGTTGTACATTGTACCATCTGTATAGCTTCACTGTTAATCCACCTTCACAGAGTTGGAATGGCTGCCAAACGTTTTATGTAGCATTTAAGTAACCGGCTGACTGAAGCTCTCTGCTCCACGTAGATTCATACATGTGCGTTGAATCTGCATAACTTGCTTTTTTCGGACCCGCAGGGACGTACGTCTGCTTTAGCAGGCGTTAGGGGTGTTGTAAAACCACGTACTCGGTCACATGAGGGTTGGACTTAGCCGTGTCTGGGGAAAGGGGGATCCTGGTGGTTGAGCCGATGCCGCGTGTTCGGAGCGTTATGGCCCTCCGGGAGAGACAACACACCTCTTTGGCCTCTGCTTCACCTAGATGGCACCTCCAGTCTAAACCACCTGGGGGAAATCGGTAGTTTCGTTTTTCTGTCCCCCTCTCTAATCTTTTATCTTTCTTTCTTTCCTCTCTCCCACCTGTTCTGTCATCTCATTCTTTCCTTATTTTCTTCTTTTCTGGACAGCGAGGGTTAGCACCGTGCGTATCACTCAACCTTGGCCCTTATGCATATACTTATGCACTAGTGTTCGCGTATGGTTAATGTATTCGACATATTCCCTCGTTGGGCTCCGTAGTGGCTAACCAGCTAGGCTAGCGAATAACAAATCAAATCTTGTGGCTAATAAGAAAACTCCCTCTGATCGATTGAAAGGGGGTCAGACCGAAGTTAAGCAAGTGTTAGCAAAAACAATTAGTGGAAAAGTTTCCCAGATTTTTTGTTGTGACTCTAAGACCGATGAACGGTGGCTAACCATCCGCCTTTTTCATCGTAAAGAACGTCCAAAACTATGTGCGGAAATATTACAAAACGAAGAAACAGAGAACAGGAGACCTTCTAGTAGGAACCGAAACTAAAGACCAAGGCACCAAAGTGCTATTACTGTAAAAGCTTGGCGAAATGGATGTGGAGGTGACACCTCACCGCACCCTTAACTGCAAGAAGGGCGCCATTTCCGAGCAGAATCCTTTGCAAAGTAGAGACGCAAAAATCCACGAGGAACTCGCTGAACAAGGAGTAATCGCCGCCTCCCGAATCACAACGAGAAGGAACAATGCAGCGATAAAGACAAAACATATTGTCTTAACTTTGAACAGCACAACTCTACTGGACTCCATTCATGCAGCATACATACATTGAAAGGTGCGCCCCTATATCCCAAACCCTAGGCGATGCTTTAAATGCCAGCGTTTTGGACATGTATTTCTGTCATGCCGGGGCAAGCCTACATGTGTCACCTGCGGGGAAGATAATACACAGAAGATAGTTGTGAGCGCACGCTCAAATGTATCAATTGCACAGGCGCACGTGGTCCGTACTCCAGGTCGTGCCCAATGTGGAAACGAGAAAAACAAAACAGCTCAAAGACAAAAGAAAATATCTCATACCGTGAGGCTCAAAAATGAATCACCTTCCAAGAGAAGAGTACTTTGCTGAATCGGTGAAGCGGGGACCACAACAGCGTTCAGTTTCCGTCGGCACACAAGTCGAGCTGCCCGACCTGGTGCCGACATCCGGGTCCCCATCTTGTTTACAGAAGCCATTTGCTGAGTCCACAGGCCTAAAGATTTCTCGGAAAGAGTATGTGATCTCCGCAGGAAACCTTTCATTGCCGCCATTGGCAGTGACCTGCTCGGCGACAGGCACCCAGAACAGCGTCGCTGAATTGGACCGGTCCCCTCATCCCACTAACCAAGGAAATGCAGCTACAAGGGACTCTGCCTCTGGAGCGAAGCCCAGTGCAGCAGTAGCATTCAAGAAGAGTCACACGAAGGCCACGAGCCTTCGCAACCGACGAACATCCTCCAAATCCTCTGCGGAGGGCATGGAGGTCTCTGTAAGCTTACTGGCATCTTTGTCGCCGAGGAACCACCTCCTTTCTGGTGGTCGCGGTAGCGGTAGTAAAGTAGAATTACGTATCACTTCGCCCGGTGAGGAAATGACGTTGTTCATACAGTATAGTATGTGTGTTTTATTTGTGATTCTCTTGATGGTTACTTTGAGACTACAGTCTCTGATATATAAAGATGGCCGTTTCATTTCTTCAGGGGAACTGGCGTGGTGCAAGGCAAATATATCGATACCTGTGCATTAGAGGAACACCATCCGTACTTATTCTGTCTTTAGGAACAAACTACACACTCTTTCGAAAGGATCGTGTTGGCGCCGCCGGTGATAGTGTTACCATTATTGCGAACTCTGGCGTAATTGTCAAGGAGTTGAGCTTAAGCACTACCTTAAGCCATCGCCGTAAGGGTACATCTCACCTGTCTGACTACTGTAGTCTCTCTCTATCTGCCACCAAATAGGCGTTCGTCAGTTAATAACCTTCTAGTCTTAGTAAACCAATTACCCAAGGATTTCCTGATTCTTGAAGACATGAATGCTCATGACTAACCTTGGGGCAGTGACACAACAAACATGCATGGAAAGATGATCGAACAGCTGCTGAACACTACCAACATTATTGTTTTGAACACCGGTGAGCCAACACACTTCCATATTGCAAGCAGAAGTCACTCCTCCATGATGCTATCACTTGCTTCATCTGGATTATTTCTTGGCTATACATGGGACGTAATACCTAATCCTTTTGGAAGTGATAATTTCCCCCTCCTCCTCCACACTAGAACTCCAAACCCAACTCCGTCTGTTCCTTTACAAATTTTTATAGAAAGGCTATAGACAGTTGGACTGTCCGTTGCTTTTTTTAGCTGGTAATTAAATATGCCCGCGCAGAGTTATATGCTCAGAAGAGTGACTGGAGTATTCACAGTACCATGTCAAAGATTGTAATTTATTTTCCTTAATATACATTTAAATGTATTTCTCATCATTGGCCACAACTTCAACAGAAGGCAGAGGGATTGATTGTATTGATATGGTCACTTAGTTTTCTACAGATAATGAGGCCTCTTGGGCATTATAACACGGTTACAATTCAGGTATACCACATGAACACCCGAAATACCACGCGAATACTTTGTGTCACGACATGACAGATATGCACCTCCTGGGAAACAGAACTGAAACTACAGTTCAAATTAATGATATCACCGTAAATTATGCAAGGTTCTCTCAAACATGAGTAATTTTTCTAGGATTTCGAGGTTCAGGGCATTTAGTTACCGAAAAAAGTTCAGTAAGAAATGCCATGTCAGTATGCTTCACTTTCATTTTTTTTTTCAATAAATGGGACCAATTTGTCTCTGTTGTTTGTGAGGTGAAACGTTTTAAAAATCTGTTTAATAGAGAGATTATCTGGAAACATCCTATGGCACATAACAAGACAGCATGTCCATGTGGTCATTATAAAATCCCCCGATCTTTTTTCCAAGCCTTCCCTGGCTGTCTTGATGAAAATTCTGCGGCAATCTAGGACACCCGCAGCTTACGGGCAATAAAAAAAGTATTGTGGTTTAATGCTTGCCAAGTACTGCCAGTCCAAAATATTTAGATAAAACGAATAACACGAGAGTCACTTGACATGCAGCATTAGATTCAACTAAATTGAATCCCTTGTTAAATAAAGCTGACAGGGGCTTGCGCAAGTTCGTAATTCATGGCCACACGATCACAGCACGGAAGACAAGGACACAGAACGACACACACATAAAGCAAATGCAACAATGTGAGGGAAAACTATTCAATGAGTTATTTTTACGGTTCAATAGTAGTTTTATCTATAATTTGCTCTCATCACTTATGTGTCTGACTAACTTGGTTTGCCTCGGACTAATGACTACACGGCAATATGAATCAGTACCATTATGGTGTTTCATTATGTTACAGTATGATGAGTAGTTAGACAACCGTAATGGTCGCCGGTGCCAGCAACGGTACGTTTCGTTTCAAGACAGGTTCATGTGATACATTGTGCGTGAAATTATCAAAATAAGAAACAAATGCGAGAATCCCAAGCGATTCCTATAATAATAATTGCTGAAACAAAGATACCTGGCTGGCCTGTGCACATTTTTCAGCTGTGAATGCAATATGTCCGTGCCGAACGAACATGTTTAAAATCGTGACTGTAGTTTTGAACAATCACGTTAAAAATTGCAAATTATTTCTGCTTAGAACGGTCTGCAATGTCTCTTTTCTTATACTCCGAGCTGAATACATGTGCCACACTTACAGTAGAATGCACATGAATGGGGTGTATTGATAATTATCGGCTGCTTATCAGCTACTTATCAGCTGAAACATGTTACAATCTCTTTGGTGTGTTGATAAGGGTAGAGCAAGTGCAATGTCCACTAAATTATTTGAATAATATATGCGTCAGCTACTAAGAAAACACCAAATGGACAATCTGGCTCTTTTTTTATTTGTACAGCGCACGTAGTATACAGCCTGTTTAAGATGACGGCACTAAATGCAAATTTAATGAAAACCGCAATAATTATTACACCGAGAAGGACTTCATAACATGCACAATTGTCAAAATGCGAATCTGCACCAGCAGCTGCCTAGTGACTAACAGCACGTAAACTGCATAACGCCAAAGCATCGAATGGCACTTAACGCTTTTCAAATAGCCCGAAAAATAACTTCCGCTGCTAAACTGTTTATAAAAGAGAAAAAAAGGAAATCTTCCAACTATTTTCAAACGCAATGTCTTCAGTTTGAAACATGTAAAGGTGCTTCCCCGAGCGACTGATTTGTTGTTCTCTTAACTTTTTCGGCTATGTTGCGAAGCTGCGAGTGACTGAGGTTATCGCAGGTTTCATGATCCAAAAGCTTTTGCGGTTGCCTGTATTTGGATTAGGTGAATCTAAATATATGCATGAACGTATCCATTAATCTAACCGCTTCGTGTTCTACCTTTCTTCAAGTCTTGTGTTCTATATATATATATATATATATATATATATATATATATATATATATATATATATATATATATATATATATATATATATATATATACACGAAAACGGCAGCGTTCACACTGCTGATGCATGCCCCGCAAACACGGCCTTTCATACGAGTACGCTAGCATTTTTTCAGCTATATGTCTCTGTTTGAAAATTCCTCATGCTAACACGATTTCTAGATGTATACGTAAAGCATGTCACGAGAATTTCATTACACATGCGGCGGAGCGTTCATGGCGGCCTGATCGAGCGCCACAATATGAGATCTACCGACACTGGCTGCTCAGTACCAAGGTAAAACAAGGTGTTTTTTCTTTTTTTACGCACAACAACTATGGCGCTAAAGTTAACAAGCGTTAGCGATGGCTAGCCGTAAAACATTCCAAATAATAGAAGCGAGAACAAGAACGCGTTATTAAATCATGTAAACCACAAACCGACACTATGCCCGAGTCGCCTGCGCTACATGCAGCCGGTTCGCGCTACGAAATGCGCTCAACTAATCATCAGCTATTGCACGTCAGCAACTGCACATGCGCGTCTAATATGTACCGCTGACTATGCCACGGCGCCTACCGCTGCTTACCGCGAATGTGCAGGTTACCCCAGGTTACCGTGATAACACGGCAGCGTCGATACCATGTCCGTACCACGCGCTCCTAATTCACTCCTGGTATTCTTGCTCTCATTCGTTATAGACAAAAAAAAGAAAGGTAAAATAAGCCATCGCTTAAACCCATCTCGCGTTGTGGACTAAGTGTTTTTCCGTTATTATTGAGTCCAGGAGTTTGTTTGGACCCAGTCAGGCCTAGACAGACGGCAAATAGCCAGGAAAGCATGCGATTTCTGCCTAACAGACCACGTCACCGGATTACCGCTCGGTAGTCGTTCGTGACCGTTGGCGTTGGGTAGGTGATGCCAGAATGCTCTGAAAAAGATCCCTTTCCTACACTGCATTAGTAATTTAACAGCATACTGCGTCGCAGCACGCGATGACGGTATGCTAAAACACTGATGTCTCGGCACATCTACACTGCGGTACCACTGGGAGATGGCGCATGCGCAGTGGTCCTGACGTATCGCGTTTCAGGCAAAACTTTCTGATATTGCGGCGGGACCCGTGCTTCCGCTACGCATATTCTGACGACCACGGAAAAGCGACAAAGAAAATATCCGGCTTGCTAAATTGCCCGCGCACTTCACGAGAGACAAGGCTGCGTTGCGCGGTGAGAGTGCACAGACTTCGTCATTAGCACTGGGCCGACAAAGCGAGCACAGTTCGCTCGCTGTGCTCGGTGTGAAGAGAAAGCGACCGTATATAAGATAGCAAAACAAAATTCTATGTGCAGAGAGGTATGAAGTTAATGCGCTCCGCACTCAGCCCACTCTCGCATGAGAGTATTTGCCAGCTCCGTCAGTTATTTTTTTGTTGGAACAAAACTGCGGCTCTCCCCCTGCACTATCCGGGCCCGAAGTTCCCGTCGCAGTCGTCGGCATCTGGCGTGGCGCTATCAACGGCGACGCTTTTCTCTTTCTCTCTTCTTCTTTTAATCACTCAGTTCTTCGTTGCGTCATCGCAAATAATATTCCTAGTAAATTGCGAGTTAGAGCTTGTCGGTCAAGCATGCCTATCATTGTTATGTGTTGTATGGCAAAGTAAAAAGTAGTATCCGGCACCAATGCGTGCACATTTGATTGAATAAGAGCGTTCTGTGCTGTTCACCTCGCCGCAGCGCATACAGCAAGTCGCTCGCTATTGCATTGGCCCGTCTTGGCCCGTCTCGGCCCGTCTCGACGACTGGCGGGTTTCGGAATGGACAATCCGGATGGCGGCCGTTACGGTCGTCACACCAGAAGTCGGCCGAGGTGTTAATAAAATATTTTACGTTCGCGTGGCCGATTAGATAGTCTTTGATATGCCTAGGCAGTCCCCACACACTACATTTTTTTTTCGCGCGTTGTCTTTCTTCCTTCGCTGGTATTTCCGTCTTTCTTTCCCTCCTCACCCTTCCCCCACTCATGGATAGCCTACCAGAAACTTCTCTTCCGGTTAACATCCCTGCATTTTTCCATCTCCTTTCCCTTTACCCGCTATGAATAACAGCGTGATGCCAGAAGAGGAGATTATTATGCGAAGCATATTACGAGGGCTCAACCCAGCTCCTCAGGCGCGGCGGTGACCATGAAATCACGTGACACCGTGACGTCACGACAGAGGAGAAGTGGCTTTGGCTCAACTCTTGCAAGACGGGCTGGGTGGGAATCGAACCAGGGTCTCCGGAGTGTGGGACGGAGACGCTACCACTGAGCCACGAGTACAACGCTTCAAAGCGGTACAAAAGCGCCTCTAGTGAATGCGGTGTTGCCTTAGAAACGCGCTGTTTCTAAGGCGTGCGTCTCTTGCTCAGGCGCACATTTCGTTGCCGCGCCGAACGCTGCTTTGCTCGACGCTCACCGCGTCCAATGCGGGGCGCGTAGTCGCTGCCCTGTAGCCCATTGTCTTACACCCCTTGGCGGGTCGACGGGAACGTTGCCGCGTTCCACTCTTGAAGGCGAAGCAGAGTAACGCATGAGTTGTTTCTTCGTCTAGCCGAACCAAATATAGCCAAGCAACAGCAGTTCACCAGGCTAAACAGTGGTTCAACAACTAAAATAAAGGCTAGTATGCTTCGCATCCTGGGCTTAACCTTACCTAAGCCACAGCCATTTTTCTTAGCCACTGCAACGAGGTTTTATGCCCAGTAGTCAACAGTGGCGATCTTTCGTATGACGAGTAAGTTTCGCCGCTGCCATATCAACGTATTAATAAGCATCGGGGCTAGCGTATTTTATCGTGTGTGCGTGCGCGTGTGTTTGTGTGTACGTTAAGCACCATCGATCATCAAAACCGAAGCCCGAAATATAGCCTCGAACACGACAAGATTCGATTATATAGCTTCAGTGCCTTAAGAGTCAAGATTCTAAAAACTAGCGATATGATGTTTTCTTCCATGTGCCGTGGTTTTTGTCTGCTTGCATAGCTTCCTGTTCAAACGTTTAAGCGTGTTGTTTCAATGATAACTATTCCTTTTGTTCGAGCCACCATCAATATATATAAAGCGAAGACAGAGCCAAACTGGCGCACAATGCTCTCATATAAACTAGCGAAAAAAAAAGTGGTAAACTGCTATTG